>NW_027456778.1:250082-335445 GCF_040206685.1 Ascaphus truei | reverse complement strand
TAGCCGTGTTGGCTCCGGATCAGACTCATAAGTGTACCAGAGGGTTTTAATAAACTGCTGGTAACATATTAGCACAGAATTCCTGATGTGGACCTGTGTGGTAAGTGAATACTCCAGGTGTGTCCCACCTTTTGCTTCCCCCCCCCCCGCCTTTTGCTTCCCCCCCCCCGCCTTTTGCTCTTCCCCCCGCCTTTTGCTCTTCCCCCACCCCCACCTTTTGCTCTCCCCCACCCCCCACCTTTTTGCTCTTCCCCCCCCCAACCTTTTGCTTCCCCCCCCCCCACCTTTTTGCTTTCCCCCGTGTCACGGGAGACGCGCTTAATAACACATTTATATTTCGTGGTCCTGATTGAGCAGAACAGGTTGAGCAAATAAACTGAGATTTATTCCTTGATAGGCAAACACACGACAACTGCAGAATAAACGTAATAATTACACTCACGGGTAGAGAAACAGAGGATAATGTCCAGAAAGGTGCAAAGTCACCAGAAGAGATTGTCCTTTAAAATGTAGTCCATTTGCAAATTGCCAAATAAATAGCCCCAGTCCAATCCTTCTGTGAATGTGCAAAGTCCTTTCTGGTTCTCTGGGATTTGCTGGATCCCCAGGGCTAACGAAATCCTGAAAGCAGGGCTAGTTTCCTTGTTGTGATGTTTTTTAACCCCTTGCGTTCTGGAATCGTAGCCGCTGTACTTAGGTCTTATCCACTTGAAGAAATCAGGGTAGCCAGCAACAACAAAACAGGAATAACCCAGGAATAAGGGGTACAGGCCTTTTTAAGGACCAGGGCCTGTGAAGTGTTACATTAGCCTCATCCCATTGGCAAGGAATTATCTTCCTCCTATCAGAACCTGCCAGGTCACATGGGCAAATCCTACAGCCAGCCCAGGTAACTCTGAGCATGCTCAGTAAGCAGCTTGGTAGCACTGCTAAGTAAAAAGGGGCCATTCATTTCTGGGGACGCAATGTCTGGAGTTTGGTCCCAAGGTGTGAAATATCTAGGACGAGTAGCAGGATTTGCTACTCAAAAAACATCCTGATTGGGGGCGTGTCCAGGACGCCAAACAGGAATGGCTGTGTGAGACAGGGACTCCGCACAACCTAGTAACTAAACTCGCTTAAAAGCGCCTTTCCCCCCAACCCCCAGACCCAAAGTGCTGACTACGGTTGCCCGAGCAGGCAGACATGGCAACCAAACAAAAATCACAACCTGTGCAAGGGGTAACGAAATTCTTCTCCCCCTCACAAAAAGGCACCGAAGCGTCCAGCAAAAATCCCAAGATGGCGCCGGCGCCACGACGCGCACGAGGCGCAAGGCAGCAGGCCCCGGAACGAGAGCGGGGAGACGACACACAGAACCCAGAGACAACCCTTACCAGGGAATATATGCAGTGACCTGATGAAAGCCATGCTGGACAACCTACATGTCTCCAATCCAGAAGTGACCTACGGGCGGCAGAGATAACGGAGCTCCGGCAAGGATATTAATGGCCTGACCGAGCGCACACGACCGCTCTCGAGAGCACAAAATGGAGGAGACGCACCAGGCTCAAACAGCGGCAGAGGATGAGATATTCAGGCTGGGTCTGGAGATCAGCAGCCTGAAGGATACGTTAGAGGATCACGAAAATCGTGATAGACGACAGAATATCAGGCTAAGAGGCATCCCTGAATCTGTCCTCCCCGACCAGCTGCAAGCCTACCTCACAGACCTTCTCGCCTCGCTGTGTGAAGATCTGGACGCGAAAGACCTGGAGATGGACAGGGCCCATCGCGCCCTTGGACCGCGCTCGGACGACCCAAATAGAACCAAGGGACGTCATAGCCCGCCTCCAGCGATACACGGTCAAAGACAAAATAATGAGGGCCTGCAGGATGAAGGAACCCATCACATTCCGAGACGACCATCTCCAGGTCTATAACGACCTAGCAAAGCTCACGGTTGACAAACGACGGGAATACAGACCGTTGACCAAATCTGATGAGGGAAACATGGAATAAATATAAATGGGGATTTCCATTCAAGTTAATAGTGAATCGGAACGGAAAATTCCACAACCATAAGGCACCCCGCAGAGATGACCCGCCTGGCCAAAGCAGTAGGCCTTAACCCCCCTCCAACGTGGGAATCAGACACCTCCGGGACCCACAGCCGAGACACTGAAGGAACCGCCGGTTAGGGCATCACAAAGGTTGGCCGGACAAAAACAACAACAAGCAAGAAGATAAAGACAGACACAAGCACTCACCTGTACTGCCTCGATCCCAGTTTAAAGTTGTTCCACAGCCCTACCCAGTCACGTTAACGGAGGACGCCCCATGAGACCAGGAAAACCCTAGCTGCAGCGGATGCGAACCAAGACCACAGAGGACCCACAAAAGGGGAACCCCAGAAGCAAGCCCTACAGCCGTCTACAAGAGGCCCCGACCTCCACCGCCTCCAGACCCATGTCACGCGGGTCACGGATAATAAAGATGGCCGCCGACTCACCCGGGATTCCCCCGGGGCCCAGGAGCAGCTATCCAAGATCTGCCCATAAGGGGAGACGAGGGGAAGAGGGGGTAACTCCCTCAGCGTGCGAGGGAAAGGAGCGGCCGCGTGAAAAGAGCCGTCGTTTGCCCCCTCTTTCCCTTCTTTTTCTCTTCCCCCCTCCATCCGCTTGAGGAAAACACCTCCTGAGCGGCTTAGGCGCAATGGCCGGGACATAAGCGCCTACCGAGGTACGCGGCCAAAGGGTGGAGACCTCGGACAGACACCCCACCTTAACCGTGAGTACAGTACCCCGTTAGGCCTAGACTCCAAGCATTGAAGGCGCTCAGCGATGAGGCCGCGGGCCCGCAAAACGACAAAGCATCTCCTTAAGACTGCAGAATCAATTACTCCGGGTCACTCCAGGCCATTCCCACAATTAACCTTTGCACCAATGCTTGGACTGGACCCGAGGGGGTTCCAGACTTCATAGTTGCCACAGCAAATATAATCAATGTGGCCAACGGTGACACCCCCCTGAGCACCCCTGTCCCCCCATCCCTCCCCCCCCCACACTCCCGTATACCCCCCCCCCCCGTTCTATTTTGTACTATTCCCACCGAGGGGTCTGTAACTGTTTCATTAGCCTATAATATACATTTTCTGTAACTGTGCACGCAATGTCTTGTATATTAATGTATAACCTGCTCACGTATGTAACTGTACTTGTAACCATGTATTATTTGTTTTACTCTGTGCCCAGGGACATACGTGAAAACTCTCAATGTATTACTTCCCGGGTAAAATATTTTATAAATAAATAAATATAATGTACAATATTGATGTATACTGCTGTATCTTATTTGAAATGACTTTCCGAGTTATTGCAAATGATGTGTTTTTCCCACAAGATCCTTAAAAAGAATATTAAGACTGCTACCCGGGCTGTCTCTCGCGATACAAAATCTAAAAGGGCGGAGCACAGACACATAAGCCCCCGTAAGCGCAGTCCCGCCCCGCCCGCTCCGCTCGGAGGAGGAGGAGGGGAAGGAACACCTAAGTAATCCAAATGGTGATATAAGCAAACTCCCATTATGACCCCCAACGCAACAGTGAAGGTGTCCACCCCCCCTGCCCGCCCTCCCCTCCTTCTCACCCCCCCCCCCCCCCCTCCCCTAAAGGCTCCCGTACCAGGGAATGACTAATGGAAGCGAGAGGAGCGTCGCCGAGGGGCCTACACAATACTTAAAGCAAATGACTGTCATTATGTGTGAAATGTCTGTATGAGTTGCTGTAGATGATACGGTCGTCTTACAGGAGCCCTAAAAAATGACCCCGACAGGAATGTTGTATTGTTCACCCCCCAGGATGTGAAACCCAACAGAGGGGACTATTACCACATAAGCCCCCCCGTATCTGCTAGTCCTCCCCTCCTCTACCTCTCCCCCCCCCCACCCCCTTTCCCCCCCCCCTTCCCCAACACAAAATAACCCTCCAAGACAGCGCACGGGTCCCTAACTGAAACCACAAGGCCCAGTAGTAGAGAGCAAAGACGGAGGCAATAAGGATTGCTCTGGTCAGCTCACACGGCAGAGCCCAGACATCTGGGTAATCACCCCAGTCTCATGGGACATTAAGATGCTGTATAAACCTCCCTATCTCCTCCCCCCCTTCCACTCTCGTCCTTTTCCCATCCCCCCCCTCCTACCACCCCCCACCTCCTCCATCCCTCCCCCTCCACCCCCCTTAGTCACCCTCCCCCTCCCTCCCCCCGCCCTTTTCTCCCCCCCAGCCCGTCCTCCCCCCCCCCCCCGTCCCTGCCCCATCTTAAGTAACCTAAGACAAAATGTTGGGCTCCAGAACAAAGGGGCAGAGAGGGGAAAGGCGCATTATGTTTAGCAACAGAGGGTCTGGACCCCCCTGTTGCGCACGGCCAGTGGCGCCGGACCCACACACAGTAGGGCAAGTTTGCCCAAATGCCGGTCACTGCTAGACCTGGCAACACCACTCTAGGACCTAGAAAGGCCCTAATCCTATCTACTCTCTATCTGCTGACCCCTGTCCCAGCAGATCTTCATCCCCCCCCCTCCCCCCCATCCCTCCCCCCTCCTTGGCAGGCCACACACGCCCTCCAAAGAAAACCTAGGGAGTTCACATCCCCGTCCCAAAGAGCAAATAAGCCAAGACGCCACAAATCCCCAAGAAATAAACGCAAGATCTCTCCTAATGGGAAAGGGAGGTCCCGAGACCCCGAACCACAAAAAAAAACACAATGATGTCCACAGCCCCAATTAAGGTCCGCTCATTAAACGTCAAAGGCCTACAAAATAATAGGAAGCGGAGGCTAGCCCTCCAGGATATGAAAAAATCAGGGGGAGACATCATATTCTTACAGGAGACCCACTTCACATCACAAGACCCCCCAAATTTATTAAAAAAAATGTTCCCAATGTGCTTTTTTCGCATCATTTAGGTAGTAAGAAGAGGGGTGTGGCTATCCTAATCAGACAAGGCACCCCATTTAATCATGTCAAAACAACAGTGGATCCAGAGGGTAGATTTTTTGTGGTACATGGCTCCTTAGCGGGCTCGGCAATTGCTCTGATCAACGTATACGCCCAAACGAGAATCAAACGGAATTCCTACAAACTGTTCTCGAGGGCGTTGACCCGGGATATCTGTCATAGATGATAGTGGGAGGGGGACCTAAATATGGTCTTTAAACAGAGGACAGATCGACCACAGTGGGTCCTCCCCGTACAACCCACTCCCAGATCATAGGGAAAAGGTTTAGGGGGATCCTGAGCGAGTTTTCACTGGTGGATGTCTGGAGATCCCAAACATCAGGGCCAGAGAGACTACACATTCTACTCAGCACCTCACCAGACCTACTCTCGAATAGACCATTTTCTTGGCCACCAAAAATGTGATGGCGGCAGCCATTGAATCAGACATTGGTCCGACCACGCCCCGATCACCCTGACACTATCAATCCCATTTGAAAAAACAACAAACTACTCTTGGAGACTGAATGATTCACTACTAAATCACCCTGAGATAGAGAGAGAAATTAGATCCTCACTTAAGGACTATTTCTTTTTCAACGCAGGAACAGTCTCCTCTCCAGCAATCCTATGGGAAGCCCATAAGGCAGCCATCAGAGGGACATTTATTTCCATCGCGTCCCACAGGAAAAAAGCCCGCCAAGCAATAATCAAAGAGCTCACAGATAGTATCAAAACAATAGAACAAGCCCATAAGGCTAATCCCTCAAAAAAATATACAAAACATTGCTAACAGCCAGAACAAAACTTAGGCAAACTCCGCTGGAGGATGTTGAAAAGGCCCTCAAATGGACCAATCAACAATACTACGATAAGGGTAACAAAGCCGACAGGCTCTTGGCCAGTAAACTGAGAGGGGTACAAAAAAGATCACAAATAACGGCAATCAAGAGTAGGTCTGGTGAGATACAATATAGTGACAGCAAAATAGCAGCGGAATTTACAAAGTATTATACTGAGCTCTATAACCTAAGATCTAGAAACGGCCGACCTGAACCAATAGCAACAGAACTAATAACACAATACTTAGACAAATGCCAACTCCCCACATTAACGGAGGAGGAAAACACGGTCCTCATGGCTGAGATCTCAAAAGAGGAACTGGAGGTGGCGGTCAAATCCCTAAAGATAACTAAGTCTCCTGGCCCTGATGGTTTCACCAATGTTTACTATAAGAGATTCTTGCCCACATTATCCACGCATCTCTTAAAAACATTCAACCACTTTATGGAAGGGAACCAAATCTCCCAATCAATGTCTCTTGCCAACCTGGCCATCATACACAAGGAGGGCAGAGGCCCGATGCAATGTGGAAGCTATCGCCCAATCTCCCTCCTCAACAGCGACCTCAAATGATATAGTAAAATACTTGCAAACAGATTAAACCCCATCTTACCGAGATTTATCAATATCGATCAAGTAGGATTTGTCGCGGGCAGGCAAGCCTCAGACAATACTCGGAAGATAATCAACATTATTGATCATGTCCACCTCACAGGAACCAAAGCACTACTTTTAAGCCTAGACGCAGAGAAGGCGTTCGATAGAATAAACTGGCAATTCCTGGACCATACTATGCACAAATTTGGCTTCAAAGACGCATATCTAGAGGGGGTCCGTAGACTCTACCAAAACCCGTCAGCAACAGTAAAATTACCAGGGGGCAATAACCAGAGATTCGAGATCACAAATGGAACTCGGCAGGGATGCCCCCTATCTCCTCTCCTCTTTGCACTAACCATAGAGCCGCTGGCATCGGCAATACGACTCAATATAGACATCCAGGAAATAGAAATTGGGCACAGGCAGCATAAAATATCCCTATTTGCAGATGATGTCATTCTAACCCTCTCCAAACCCCAAATCTCCCTATCCAACCTTCAAAAGGAACTCCGAGATTTTGGAAAAATCTCAGGATATAAAATAAATAATGATAAATCAGAACCCCTGAATCTAAGCCTGCCAGAGCCAGAGGTGCAACTCCTCAAACTAAACTTTAACTACCGATGGAGCTCCTCATGTATCAAATACTTGGGAGTCAAGATATCGAGGACCTACCAATCCTTATATCAACATAACTATCCGGCCCTGTTCCAAAAAATCAAACAAGATCTAGAGAAATGGGGAGGATACCAGATATCAGGGATCGGGAGAATGATCTCGGTTAAAATGAACATACTCCCTAGATTGCTATACTACTTTCAGACTCTCCCTGTCCACATCCCTGGCTCGGAATTGAAAAACATCCAAAAGTTAATCTTCCAATTTATTTGGCAAGGGAAAAAACCCAGAGTCACCAGAACGGTTCTCTTGGCCCCAAGGGGGAGAGGAGGAATGGGAGTCCCAGACATCACAAGATATTACCAGGCCGCCCAATTGCGACAGGTGGTGGTCTGGAACGCGAACCCAAATCAGCACTGCTGGCTAGATATAGAAACGCATTATGCCGGGACGCCCTCACTGCCAGCTTGCCTTTGGTCCCTGAGCAGGGAGGACATGCAGAATAGCAAATTCAAATTAGGCCCGATGAGACAAACCTGGGAGACCTGGACGAAGTGCAAATTCAAATTCAAGCTCACCACACCTCAATCCAAACTTACACCAATGCACAAAAATCCGAAATTCCCACCTGGCTGTGAGCCCAGACAATTTGACCAATTCAAGACAAAAAATATCAGAGCGGTAGCTGACCTCTTGAGCTTCGGGGAGTTCCCGAGTTATCAAAATCTACAAACCAAATATGAAATAGTAGGACTAAATGTTTTCAAGTACCTACAAATTCGGCACTTTATTCAAACATTATCCCCAACGTTGGAATTTCCCCCTCTCACCGGTTTCGAGCGGCTCTGTAGAGAAACGGGCCACCAGAGAGGTCTTATAACGCACATTAGTGCAAAACTGGAGAGGGCCACAGAAGCCCCCACACATGACTATATGCTACATTGGGCAGCAGAATTGGATATAGTTATAGACCGAGAGGATTGGGAAAGTATTGGGAAAATGCCTCAGGAACTTCCATATGTACCACAATCAAAGAAAACATATACAAGATACTGTTCCGCTGGTATCTTACCCCAGTTAGAATAAATCAAATCTACCCCCTGGCTTCCGACCTGTGTTGGAGAGGCTGCGGTCAAAAGGGGGACATGGCCCACATCTGGTGGACATGTCCGGAAATTCAGAAATACTGGGAAACGATACAAAAATTAATAGAAGAGGTCACAGACCTCACAATACCCATTGACCCGCTGACCTATCTGTTGGCCAGGCCCTTAGATACACTGGACCGACCAACAGGCAAATTAGTCTCCTTCATTCTCACGGCGGCTAGGTGTGCGGTGGCAGCCGCCTGGAAGAAGGTGTCTCCCCCCTCCAAACAAACAGTAATAAAAAGGGTGCAAGAGGTGATGGACATGGAGAGACTGTCCGCTACTTCTTTCAATAATATATGGGACCCCTGGCTAACCCAAATGGCGCTCCTACGTCGAAACACCCCATAACAGTAGAGGGGAAAAAATAGAATCAAGGCCCAAATTAGGGATGTCAAGGAGAAGGGGAGTAATGCCCCCCCCCTCCTCTCGCCTCCCCCCCTCCCACTTTCTCTCTCTTCCCTGCCCCCTTTCTGTTTCCACACTTACGCCACCCCAGTAGACCCCGAAGGGTCAGGGGGACGTTGAGACTCTTTCCTTTCCTCCCCAGTTAAAAGGTAAAAACATGCATTAGGCTAATATATTGTTTGTATTTGCAATACTGTGAAATGTTATAACTGCCTAATAAAAAAATTTGAAACAAAAAAAAAACATCCTGATTAAGTGACACTTTACGAATCTGGGGTCTTTCATCCCAATGGGGGGCTCATATATGCATAACATTTGTTCCTTAATGCATTACAAAGGCAGGCAGACAAAAACAGCATCCTGCCGGTACATTTTAACTGCACCAGAAAGGCACTTTATCAAAAATATATGTTTCCCTTATGACAAAGTTATATTTTTAATGTCTGTGTTCTTGGGGGGTTACACTGAGGCTGCACCCCAAAAATCAGGGTGCTGGCTCACTCCGTTCCTAAATTAGCAGTCTTAATGGAACGGCTCCTGTTATTCAGCACTGCAGGTAGAGACTAGCCTGCAAAATGGGGACAGCAATGCATATAGAATTAACCCCTTCATCCCCAATGCGAAATAGGGGTAACCAGCCGAGCCAACTGCCTTTATTAATGCGCTGATTACCCCCATTTTCGCCACACCCCGCCCTTCTCTCCCCACCGCCTCCCCCCATATCTCCTCTACCCCGCCCTTCTACTCTCCCCACCGCTTCCCCCCCATATCTCCTCTCCCCCGCGCCTCCCCCCATATCTCCTCTACCCTGCCCTTCTCCTCTCCCCACCGCCTCCCCCCCATATCTCCTCTCCCCCCGCCTCCCCCCCATATCTCCTCTCCCCACCACCGCACCCCCCTATATCTCCTCTCCCCCGCCCTTCTCTCCCCACCGCCTCCCCCCATCTCCTCTACCCCGCCCTTCTCCTCTCCCCACCGCTTCCCCCCATATCTCCTCCCCCGCCCTTCTCTCCCCACCGCCTCCCCCCCATATCTCCTCCCCCGCCCTTCTCTCCCCACCGCCTCCCCCCATCTCCTCTACCCCGCCCTTCTCTCCCCACCGCCTCCCCCCCATATCTCCTCTACCCCGCCCTTCTCCTCTCCCCACCGCCTCCCCCCCATATCTCCTCTCCCCCCGCCTCCCTCCCATATCTCCTCTACCCCGCCCTTCTCCTCTCTCCACCGCTTCCCCCCATATCTCCTTTCCCCCGCGCCTCCCCCCCATATCTCCTCTACCCCACCCTTCTCCTCTCTCCACCGCTTCCCCCCATATCTCCTTTCCCCCGCGCCTCCCCCCCATATCTCCTCTCCCCTTCTCCTCTCCCCTCCGCCTCACCCCATATCTCCTCTACCCCGCCCTTCTCCTCTCTCCACCTCTTCCCCCCATATCTCCTCTACCCCGCCCTTCTCCTCTCCCCCGCGCCTCCCCCCATATCTCCTCTACCCCGCCCTTCTCCTCTCCCCACCGCCTCCCCCCCATATCTCCTCTACCCCGCCCTTCTCCTCTCCCCACCTCTTCCCCCCATATCTCCTCTCCCCTGCGCCTCCCCCATATCTCCTCTACCCTGCCCTTCTCCTCTCCCCACCGCCTCCCCCCCATATCTCCTCTCCCCCGCCCTTCTCTCCCCACCGCCTCCCCCCCATATCTCCTCTCCCCCGCCCTTCTCTCCCCACCGCCTCCCCCCCATATCTCCTCCCCCGCCCTTCTCTCCCCACCGCCTCCCCCCATATCTCCTCTCCCCCGCCCTTCTCTCCCCACCGCATCCCCCCCATATCTCCTCCCCCGCCCTTCTCTCCCCACCGCCTCCCCCCATCTCCTCTACCCCGCCCTTCTACTCTCCCCACCGCCTCCCCCCCATATCTCCTCCCCCGCCCTTCTCTCCCCACCGCCTCCCCCCATCTCCTCTACCCCGCCCTTCTCTCCCCACCGCCTCCCCCCCATATCTCCTCTACCCTGCCCTTCTCCTCTCCCCACCGCCTCCCCCCATATCTCCTCTACCTCGCCCTTCTCCTCTCTCCACCGCTTCCCCCCATATCTCCTCTCCCCCGCCCCTCCCCCCCATATCTCCTCTCCCCCGCCCCCCCCCATATCTCCTCTCCCCCGCACCCCCCCCCATATCTCCTCTCCCCCGCGCCTCCCCCCATATGTCCTCTACCCCGCCCTTCTCCTCTCTCCACCTCTTCCCCCCATATCTCCTCTCCCCCGCGCCCCCCCCATATCTCCTCTCCCCGGCGCACCCCCCCATATCTCCTCTCCCCCGCACCTCCCCCCCATATCTCCTCTCCCCCGCCCTTCTCCTCTCCCCACCTCTTCCCCCCATATCTCCTCTCCCCCGCGCCCCCCCCCATATCTCCTCTCCCCCGCCCTTCTCCTCTCCCCCCGCCTCCCCCCCATATCTCCTCTCCCCCACGCCTCCCCCCCATATCTCCTCTACCCCGCCCTTCTCCTCTCCCCACCACCTCCCCCCATATCTCCTCTCCCCCGCGCCCCCCCCATATCTCCTCTCCCCACCGCCTCCCCCCCATATCTCCTCTCCCCCGCGCCTCCCCCCCATATCTCCTCTCCCCCGCGCCTCCCCCCATATCTCCTCTCCCCCGCGCCTCCCCCCATATCTCCTCTCCCCCGCGCCTCCCCCCCATATCTCCTCTCCCCCCGCCTCCCCCCCATATCTCCTCTCCCCCTGCCTCCCCTCCCCCTCCCCCCGTTACCTGCTCCTCCTCAGTAAGGGGAAGGAGGGCGAGAGGCTGCAGAGGTTCCTCATGCAGAATCCCCGCAATCTCCTGATCCTGCATCTCCTCCGGGACCTGACACAGGGGCGAGAGGGTCACTGGCATTAGGTTACGTGGCCAATACGTGGGACTGACCCATTAAACACGTCCCTGTCATTAGGTCACTTTGCCCCTACGTGTGACTGACCCTTTAACCCATTAATCACGTCCCTGTCATTAGGTCACTTTGCCCCTACGTGGGACTGACCTTTTAACCCATTAAACACGTCCCTGTCATTAGGTCACTTTGCCCCTACGTGGGACTGACCTTTTAACCCATTAAACACGCCCCTGTCATTAGGTCACTTTGCCCATACGTGGGACTGTCCCTTTAACCAATTAACCACGTCCCTGTCATTAGGTCACTTTGCCCCTACGTGGGACTGACCCTTTAACCATTAAACACGTCCCTGTCATTAGGTCACTTTGCCCCTACGTGGGACTGACCCTTTAACCCATTAAACACGTTCCTGTCATTAGGTCACTTTGCCCCTACGTGGGACTGACCCTTTAACCCATTACACACGTCCCTGTCATTAGGTCACTTTGCCCCTACGTGGGACTGACCCTTTAACCCATTAAACACGTCCCTGTCATTAGGTCACTTTGCCCCTGCGTGGGACTGACCCTTTAACCCATTAAACACGTCCCTGTCATTAGGTCACTTTGCTCCTACCTGGGACTGTCCCTTTAACCCATTAAACACGTCCCTGTCATTAGGTCACTTTGTCCCTACGTGGGACTGACCCTTTAACCCATTAAACACGTCCCTGTCATTAGGTCACTTTGCCCCTACGTGGGACTGACCCTTTAACCCATTAAACACGTCTATGTCATTAGGTCACTTTGCCCCTACGTGGGACTGACCCTTTAACCCATTAAACACGTCCCTGTCATTAGGTCACTTTGCCCCTACGTGGGACTGACCCTTTAACCCATTAAACACGTCCATGTCATTAGGTCACTTTGCCCCTACGTGGGACTGTCCCTTTAACCCATTAAACACGCCCCTGTCATTAGGTCACTTTGCCCCTACGTGGGACTGACCCTTTAACCCATTAAACACGCCCCTGTCATTAGGTCACTTTGCCCCTACGTGGGACTGTCCCTTTAACCCATTAAACACGCCCCTGTCATTAGGTCACTTTGCCCCTACGTGGGACTGACCCTTTAACCCATTAAACACGTCCCTGTCATTAGGTCACTTTGCCCCTACGTGGGACTGGCCCTTTAACCCATTACACACGTCCCAGTCATTAGGTCACTTTGTCCCTACGTGGGACTGACCCATTAAACACGTCTCTGTCATTAGGTCACTTTGCCCCTACGTGGGACTGACCCTTTAACCCATTAAACACGTCCCTGTCATTAGGTCACTTTGCCCCTATGTGGGACTGACCTTTTAACCCATTAAACACGTCCCTGTCATTAGGTCACTTTGCCCCTACGTGGTACTGACCCTTTAACCCATTACACACGTCCCTGACATTAGGTCACTTTGCCCCTACGTGGGACTGACCCTTTAACCTATTAAACACGTCCCTGTCATTAGGTCACTTTGCCCCTACGTGGGACTGACCCTTTAACCCATTAAACACGCCCCTGTCATTAGGTCACTTTGCCCCTACGTGGGACTGAAACTTTAACCCATTAAACACGTCCCTGTCATTAGGTCACTTTGCCCCTACGTGGGATTGACCCTTTAACCCATTAAACACGTCCCTGTCATTAGGTCACTTTGCTCCTACGTGGGACTGACCTGTTAACCCATAAAACACATCCCGGTCATTAGGTCACTTTGCTCCTACGTGGGACAGACCCTTCAACCCATTAAACACGTCCCTGTCATTAGGTCACTTTGCCCCTACGTGGGACTGACCCTTTAACCCATTAAACACGTCCCTGTCATTAGGTCACGTTGCCAATACGTGGGACTGACCCTTTAACCCATTAAACTCGTCCCTGTCATTAGGTCACTTTATCCCTACGTGGGACTGACCCTTTAACCCATTACACACGCCCCTGTCAATAGGTCACATTGCCCCTACGTGGGACTGACCCTTTAACCCATTAAACACGTCCCTGTCATTAGGTCACTTTATCCCTACGTGGGACTGACCCTTTAACCCATTAAACACATCCCTGTCATTAGGTCACTTTGCCCCTACGTGGGACTGACCCTTTAACCCATTAAACACGTCCCTGTCATTAGGTCACTTTGCCCCTGCGTGGGACTGACCCTTTAACCCATTAAACACGTCCCTGTCATTAGGTCACTTTGCTCCTACCTGGGACTGTCCCTTTAACCCATTAAACACGTCCCTGTCATTAGGTCACTTTGTCCCTACGTGGGACTGACCCTTTAACCCATTAAACACGTCCCTGTCATTAGGTCACTTTGCCCCTACGTGGGACTGACCCTTTAACCCATTAAACACGTCCATGTCATTAGGTCACTTTGCCCCTACGTGGGACTGACCCTTTAACCCATTAAACACGTCCCTGTCATTAGGTCACTTTGCCCCTACGTGGGACTGACCCTTTAACCCATTAAACACGTCCATGTCATTAGGTCACTTTGCCCCTACGTGGGACTGTCCCTTTAACCCATTAAACACGCCCCTGTCATTAGGTCACTTTGCCCCTACGTGGGACTGACCCTTTAACCCATTAAACACGCCCCTGTCATTAGGTCACTTTGCCCCTACGTGGGACTGGCCCTTTAACCCATTACACACGTCCCAGTCATTAGGTCACTTTGTCCCTACGTGGGACTGACCCATTAAACACGTCTCTGTCATTAGGTCACTTTGCCCCTACGTGGGACTGACCCTTTAACCCATTAAACACGTCCCGGTCATTAGGTCACGTTGCCCCTACGTGGGACTGACCCGTTAACCCATTCCTCACCTTGTTGTCCTTCACATAAAGAGCGAGCATCTCCTCTCGTCCGTAGCGATACTCAGCGAGTTTATACTTTGGCATAGCGGGGGAGGGAGGGGGGGACGCCACCGTGCCCCCACTGGATAGTGCGCGAAGCCTGCGGGCGGAGACCGGGGAATAAGTACCGCTCCCTATAACTCCTCATACTACCCCATATAACCCCTCCTATTACCCCATATACCCCCTCCCTATAACCCCTCCTATTACCCCATATAACCGCTCCCTATAACTCCTCCTATTACCCCATATACCCCCTCCCTATAACTCCTCCTATTACCCCATATAACCCCTCCCTATAACCCCTCCTATTACGCCATATAACCGCTCCCTATAACCCCTCCTATTACCCCATATAACCCCTCCCTCTAACTACTCCTATTACCCATATAACCCCTCCCTATAACTTCCTATTACCCATATAACCGCTCCCTATAACTCCTCCTATTACCCCATATACCCCTCCCTATAGCTCCTCCTATAACCCATATAACCGCTCCCTATAACTCCTCCTATTACCCCATATAACCCCTCCCTATAACTCCTCCTATTACCCATACAACCCCTCCCAATAACACCCCCTATTACCCCATATAACCGCTCCCTATAACTCCTCCTATTACCCCATATAACCCCTCCCTATAACTCCTCCTATTACCCCATATAACCGCTCCCTATAACTCCTCCTATTACCCCATATACCCCCTCCCTATAACTCATCCTATTACCCCATATAACCGCTCCCTATAACTCCTCCTATTACCCCATATAACCGCTCCCTATAACTCCTCCTATTACCCCATATAACCGCTCCATATAACTCCTCCTATTACCCCATATACCCCCTCCCTATAACTCCTCCTATAACCCCATATAACCGCTCCCTATAACTCCTCCTATTACCCCATATAACCCCTCCCCATAACTCCTCCTATTACTCCATATAACCTCTCCCTATAACTCCTCCTATTACCCCATATACACCCTCCGTATAACTCCTCCTATTACTCCATATAACCTCTCCCTATAACTCCTCCTATTACTCCATATAACCTCTCCCTATAACTCCTCCTATTACCCCATATACCCCCTCCCTATAACTCCTCCTATTACCCCATATAACCGCTCCCTATAACTCCTCCTATTACCCCATATACCGCCTCCCTATAACTCCTCCTATTACCCCATATAACCGCTCCCTATAACTCCTCCTATTACCCCATATAACCCCTCCCTATAACTCCTCCTATTACTCCATATAACCTCTCCCTATAACTCCTCCTATTACCCCATATAACCGCTCCCTATAACCCCTCCTATTAACCCATAGAACCGCTCCCTATAACTCCTCCTATTACCCCATATAACCCCTCCCTATAACTCCTCCTATTACTCCATATAACCTCTCCCTATAACTCCTCCTATTACCCCATATAACCCCTCCCTATAACCCCCTCCTATTACCCCATATACCCCCTTCCTATAACTCCTCCTATTACCCCATATAACCGCTCCCTATAACTCCTCCTATTACCCCATATACCCCCTCCCTATAACCCCATATAACCTCTCCCTATAACTCCTCCTATTACCCCATATACCCCCTCCCTATAACTCCTCCTATTACCCCATATACCCCCTCCCTATAACTCCTCCTATTACCCCATATACCCCCTCCCTCTAACTCCTCCTATTACCCCATATACCCCCTCCCTATAACTCCTCCTATTACCCCATATAACCCCTCCCTATAACTCCTCCTATTACCCCATATATCTGCTCCCTATAACTCCTCCTATTACCCCATATAACCTCTCTATAACGCCTCCTATTACCCCATATACCCCCTCCCTATAACTCCTCCTATTACCCCATATAAGCCGCTCCCTATAACTTCCTATTACCCATATACCCCCTCCCTATAACTCCTCCTATTACCCCATATAACCGCTCCCTATAACTCCTCCTATTACCCCATATACCCCCTCCCTATAACTCCTCCTATTACCCCATATAACCCCTCCCTATAACTCCTCCTATTACCCCATATACCCGCTCCCTATAACTCCTCCTATTACCCCATGTAACCCCTCCCTATAACTCCTCCTATTACCCATATACCCCCTCCCTATAACTCCTCCTATTACCCCATATAACCGCTCCCTATAACTCCTCCTATTACCCCATATACCCCCTCCCTATAACTCCTCCTATTACCCAAAATAACCGCCCCTATAACCCCTCCTATTACCCCATATACCCCCTCCCTCTAACTCCTCCTATTACCCCATATACCCCCTCCCTATAACTCCTCCTATTACCCCATATAACCCCTCCCTATAACTCCTCCTATTACCCATATACCCCCTCCCTATAACTCCTCCTATTACCCCATATAACCGCTCCCTATAACTCCTCCTATTACCCCATATACCCCCTCCCTATAACTCCTCCTATTACCCAAAATAACCGCCCCTATAACCCCTCCTATTACCCCATATACCCCCTCCCTCTAACTCCTCCTATTACCCCATATACACCCTCCGTATAACTCCTCCTATTACTCCATATAACCTCTCCCTATAACTCCTCCTATTACTCCATATAACCTCTCCCTATAACTCCTCCTATTACCCCATATACCCCCTCCCTATAACTCCTCCTATTACCCCATATAACCGCTCCCTATAACTCCTCCTATTACCCCATATACCCCCTCCCTATAACTCCTCCTATTACCCCATATAACCGCTCCCTATAACTCCTCCTATTACCCCATATAACCCCTCCCTATAACTCCTCCTATTACTCCATATAACCTCTCCCTATAACTCCTCCTATTACCCCATATAACCGCTCCCTATAACCCCTCCTATTAACCCATAGAACCGCTCCCTATAACTCCTCCTATTACCCCATATAACCCCTCCCTATAACTCCTCCTATTACTCCATATAACCTCTCCCTATAACTCCTCCTATTACCCCATATAACCCCTCCCTATAACCCCCTCCTATTACCCCATATACCCCCTTCCTATAACTCCTCCTATTACCCCATATAACCGCTCCCTATAACTCCTCCTATTACCCCATATACCCCCTCCCTATAACCCCATATAACCTCTCCCTATAACTCCTCCTATTACCCCATATACCCCCTCCCTATAACTCCTCCTATTACCCCATATACCCCCTCCCTATAACTCCTCCTATTACCCCATATACCCCCTCCCTCTAACTCCTCCTATTACCCCATATACCCCCTCCCTATAACTCCTCCTATTACCCCATATAACCCCTCCCTATAACTCCTCCTATTACCCCATATATCTGCTCCCTATAACTCCTCCTATTACCCCATATAACCTCTCTATAACGCCTCCTATTACCCCATATACCCCCTCCCTATAACTCCTCCTATTACCCCATATAACCCGCTTCCTATAACTTCCTATTACCCATATACCCCCTCCCTATAACTCCTCCTATTACCCCATATAACCGCTCCCTATAACTCCTCCTATTACCCCATATACCCCCTCCCTATAACGCCTCCTATTACCCCATATACCCCCTCCCTATAACTCCTCCTATTACCCCATATAACCCGCTCCCTATAACTTCCTATTACCCATATACCCCCTCCCTATAACTCCTCCTATTACCCCATATAACCGCTCCCTATAACTCCTCCTATTACCCCATATACCCCCTCCCTATAACTCCTCCTATTACCCCATATAACCCCTCCCTATAACTCCTCCTATTACCCCATATAACCCCTCCCTATCACTCCTCCTATTACCCCATATAACCGCTCCCTATAACTCCTCCTATTACCCCATATAACCTCTCCCTATAACTCTTCCTATTACCCATATAACCACTCCCTATAACTCCTCCTATTACCCCATATACCCCCTCCCTATAACTCCTCCTATTACCCCATATACCCCCTCCCTATAACTCCTCCTATTACCCCATATAACCGCTCCCTATAACTCCTCCTATTACCCCATATACCCCCTCCCTATAACTCCTCCTATTACCCCATATAACCGCTCCCTATAACTCCTCCTATTACCCCATATACCCCCTCCCTATAACTCCTCCTATTACCCCATATAACTCCTCCCTATAACCCCTATTACCCCATATACCCCCTCCCTATAACTCCTCCTATTACTCCATATAACCCCTCCCTATAACTCCTCCTATTACTCCATATAACCTCTCCCTATAACTCCTCCTATTACCCCATATAACCGCTCCCTATAACTCCTCCTATTACTCCATATAACCCCTCCCTATAACTCCTCCTATTACTCCATATAACCCCTCCCTATAACCCCTCCTATTAACCCCATATACCCCCTCCCTATAACTCCTCCTATTACCCCATATACCCCCTCCCTATAACTCCTCCTATTACCCCATATACCCCCTCCCTCTAACTCCTCCTATTACCCCATATACCCCCTCCCTATAACTCCTCCTATTACCCCATATAACCGCTCCCTATAACTTCCTATTACCCATATACCCCCTCCCTATAACTCCTCCTATTACCCCATATAACCGCTCCCTATAACTCCTCCTATTACCCCATATACCCCCTCCCTATAACTCCTCCTATTACTCCATATAACCCCCCCCCCTATAATCTCTCCTATTATTAGTTAGGGTGACGTACCACTCCGGCCCAAAATTGAGTGTTTCTGCCGCCATAACGATGGGTCCCGGGTATCTGAGGAGAAGAATTTCCTGATTATCCTGTGTGAGCAAATACCCCCCCCCCCCCACCTACAGACACCTCCCCCTCCTCCCCCCCCCCCCCACCTACAGACACCTCCCCCTCCTCCCCCACCTTCCCCTCCGACACACACACCCCCCCACACCCCCCATCCTACACACACCTCCCCCTCCTCACCTTCCCCTCCTACACACACCCCCCCCCACACCCCCCTCCTACACACACCTCCCCCCACCTACAGACACCTCCCTCTCCTCACCTTCCCCTCCTACACACACCCCCCCCACACCCCCTCCTACACACACCTCCCCCTTCCACCCCAACCTTCCCCTCCTACACACACCTCCCCCCCACACCCCCCTCCTACACACACCTCCCCCTCCCCCCCAACCTTCCTCTCCTACACACACTTCCCCAACAACCTTCCTCTCCTACACACACCTCCCCCCCAACCTTCCTCTCCTACACACACCTCCCCCCCAACCTTCCTCTCCTACACACACCTCCCCCCCAACCTTCCTCTCCTACACACACCTCCCCCCCACCTTCCCCTCCTACACACACCCCCACCTTCCCCTCCTACACACACCCCCTCACCTTCCCCTCCTACACACCCCCCCCCCACACCCCCCTCCTACACACACTTCCCCCTTCCACCCCAACCTTCCCCTCCTACACACACCTCCCCCCCACACCCCCCTCCTACACACACCTCCCCCTCCCCCCCAACCTTCCTCTCCTACACACACCTCCCCCCCAACCTTCCTCTCCTACACACACCTCCCCCCCAACCTTCCTCTCCTACACACACCTCCCCCCCAACCTTCCTCTCCTACACACACCTCCCCCCAACCTTCCTCTCCTACACACACCTCCCCCCCACCTTCCCCTCCTACACACACCCCCCACCTTCCCCTACACACACCCCCCCCACCTTCCCCTCCTACACACACCCTCCCACACCCCCGCTCCTACATACACCTCCCCCCCCACCTACACACACCTCCCCCTCCCCCCCAACCTTCCTCTCCTACACACACCTCCCCCCCAACCTTCCTCTTCTACACACACCTCCCCCTCCCCCCCAACCTTCCCCTCCTACACACACCTCCCCCTCCCCCCCACCTTCCCCTCCTACACACGCCTCCCCCTCCTCCCCCCCACCTTCCCTTCCTACACACAGCTCCCCCTCCTCCCTCCCCCCCACCTTCCCCTCCTACACACGCCTCCCCCCTCCCCTCCTACACACACCTCCCCCCCCCCCACCTTCCCCTCCTACACACACACCCCCCCCCCACCTTCCCCTCCTACACACACCTCCCCCCCCACCTTCCCGCCTACACACACCTCCCTCCACCGCCCCCACCTTCCCCTCAACACACCTCCCCCTCCCCAACCAACCCCCCTACACCACCTCCCCTCCTCACACACCTCCCCTCCTCCACCCACCTCCCCCACCTCCCCACCTACACACACCTCCCCCACCTCCCCCCACCTTCCCCTCCTACAACAACCTCTCCCCCCCACCTTCCCTCCTACACACACCTCCCCCCCCACCTTCCCCTCCTACACACACCTCCCCCTCCCCCCTTCCCCTCCTACACACACCTCCCCCCCCACCTTCCCCTCCTACACACACCTCCCCCCACACCTTCCCCTCCTACCACACACCACCTTCCCCTCCTACACACACCTCCCACCACCTTCCCCTCCTACACACACCCTCCCCCACCTCCCCCCCACCTTCCCCTCCTACACACACCTCCCCCTACCCCCCTTCCCCTCCTACACACACCTCCCCCCACCTCCCCTCCTCCCCCTCCCCCCACAACCACCTTCCCCCTCCTACACACACCTCCCAATTCTACACACACCTCCCCCTCCTCCCCTCCTACACATACCCCCTCCTCCTCCCCTCCTACACATACCCCCCCCTCCTCCACATACCCCCTCCTCCTCCCCTCCTGCACATACCCCCCTCCTCCCCCTCCCCCTCCCCTCCTACACATACCCCCCTCCTCCTCCCCTCCTACACATACCCCCCTCCTCCTCCCCTCCTACACATACCCCCCCTCCTCCTCCCCTCCTACACATACCCCCTCCTCCTCCCCTCCTACACATACCCCCCTCCTCCTCCTCTCCTACACATACCCCCTCCTCCTCCCCTCCTACACATACCCCCTCCTCCTCCCCTCTAACACATACCCCCCTCCTCCTCCCCTCCTACACATAGCCCCTCCTCCTCCCCTCCTACACATAGCCCCTCCTCCTCCCCTCCTACACATACCCCCGCCCCCTCCCCTCCTACACATACCCCCCTCCTCCTCCCCTCCTACACATACCCCCCTCCTCCTCCACTCCTACACATACCCCCTCCTCCTCCCCTCCTACACATACCCCCTCCTCCTCCCCTCTAACACATACCCCCCTCCTCCTCCCCTCCTACACATAGCCCCTCCTCCTCCCCTCCTACACATAGCCCCTCCTCCTCCCCTCCTACACATACCCCCGCCCCCTCCCCTCCTACACATACCCCCTCCTCCTCCCCTCCTACACATACCCAAACCCTCCTCCACATACCCCCTCCTCCTCCCCTCCTGCACATACCCCCCTCCTCCCCCCTCCTACACATACCCCCTCCTCCTACCCTCCTACACATACCCCCCTCCTCCTCCCCTCCTACACATACCCCCCTCCTCCTCCCCTCCTACACATACCCCCATCCTCCTCCCCTCCTACACATACCCCATCCTCCTCCCCTCCTACACATACCCCCTCCAACTCCACTCCTACACATATCCCCCTCCTCCTCCCCTCCTACACATACCCCCCCTCCTCCTACCCTCCTACAAATACCCCCCTCCTACCCCTCCTACACATACCCCCTCCTCCCCTCCTACACATACCCCCTCCTCCTCCCCTCCAACACATACCCCCTCCTCCTCCCCTCCAACACATAACCCCTCCTCCTCCCCTCCTACACATACCCCCTCCTCCTCCCCTCCTACACATACCCCCTCCTCCTCCCCTCCTACACATACCCCACTCCTCCTCCCCTCCTACACATACCCCCTCCTCCCCTCCTACACATACCCCCCTCTTCCTCCCCTCCTACACATACCCCCCTCCTCCCCTCCAACACATACCCCCTCCTCCTCCCCTCCTACACATACCCCCTCCTCCTCCCCTCCTACACATAACATACCCCCCTCCTCCTCCTCTCCTACACATACCCCCCTCCTCCTCCCCTCCTACACATACCCACTCCTCCTCCCCTCCTACACATACCCCCTCCTCCTCCCCTCTAACACATACCCCCCTCCTCCTCCCCTCCTACACATAGCCCCTCCTCCTCCCCTCCTACACATACCCCCTCCTCCTCCCCTCCTACACATACCCCCGCCCCCTCCCCTCCTACACACACCCCCTCCTCCTCCCCTCCTCCACATACCCCCCCCTCCTCCACATACCCCCTCCTCCACATACCCCCCTCCTCCCCCTCCTACACATACCCCCTCCTCCTACCCTCCTACACATACCCCCCCTCCTCCTCCCCTCCTAAACATACCCCCCTCCTCCTCCCCTCCTACACATACCCCCATCCTCCTCCCCTCCTACACATACCCCATCCTCCTCCCCTCCTGCACATGCCCCCCTCCTCCCCCTCCCTTCCTACACATACCCCCTCCAACTCCACTCCTACACATACCCCCCTCCTCCTCCCCTCCTACACATACCCCCCTCCTCCTACCCTCCTACACATACCCCCCTCCTCCTACCCTCCTACAAATACCCCCTCCTCCTCCCCTCCTACACATACCCCCTCCTCCTCCCCTCCAACACATACCCCCTCCTCCTCCCCTCCAACACATAACCCCTCCTCCTCCCCTCCTACACATACCCCCCTCCTCCCCTCCTACACATACCCCCCTCCTCCACATACCCCCTCCTCCTCCCCTCCTACACATCCCCCCCTACTACACATACCCCCTCCTCTTCTCCTCTTACACATACCCCCTCCTCCTCCCCTCCTACACATAGCCCCCTCCTCCCCTCCTACACATAGCCCCCTCCTCCCCTCCTTCACATACCCCCTCCTCCTCCCCTCCTACACATACCCCCTCCTCCTCCCCTCCTACACATACCCCCTCCTCCTCCCCTCCTACACATACCCCCTCCTCCTCCCCTCCTACACATACCCCCCCCTCCTCCCCTCCTACACATACCCCCCTCTTCCTCCCCTCCTACACATACCCCCCTCCTCCCCTCCAACACATACCCCCTCCTCCTCCCCTCCTACACATACCCCCTCCTCCTCCCCTCCTACACATACCCCCCTCCTCCTCCTCTCCTACACATACCCCCTCCTCCTCCCCTCCTACACATACCCACTCCTCCTCCCCTCCTACACATACCCCCTCCTCCTCCCCTCTAACACATACCCCCCTCCTCCTCCACTCCTACACATAGCCCCTCCTCCTCCCCTCCTACACATACCCCCTCCTCCTCCCCTCCTACACATACCCCCGCCCCCTCCCCTCCTACACACACCCCCTCCTCCTCCCCTCCTCCACATACCCCCCCCTCCTCCACATACCCCCTCCTCCACATACCCCCCTCCTCCCCCTCCTACACATACCCCCTCCTCCTACCCTCCTACACATACCCCCCCTCCTCCTCCCCTCCTAAACATACCCCCCTCCTCCTCCCCTCCTACACATACCCCCATCCTCCTCCCCTCCTACACATACCCCATCCTCCTCCCCTCCTGCACATGCCCCCCTCCTCCCCCTCCCTTCCTACACATACCCCCTCCAACTCCACTCCTACACATACCCCCCTCCTCCTCCCCTCCTACACATACCCCCCTCCTCCTACCCTCCTACACATACCCCCCTCCTCCTACCCTCCTACAAATACCCCCTCCTCCTCCCCTCCTACACATACCCCCTCCTCCTCCCCTCCAACACATACCCCCTCCTCCTCCCCTCCAACACATAACCCTCCTCCTCCCCTCCTACACATACCCCCCTCCTCCCCTCCTACACATACCCCCCTCCTCCACATACCCCCTCCTCCTCCCCTCCTACACATCCCCCCCTACTACACATACCCCCTCCTCTTCTCCTCTTACACATACCCCCTCCTCCTCCCCTCCTACACATAGCCCCCTCCTCCCCTCCTACACATAGCCCCCTCCTCCCCTCCTTCACATACCCCCTCCTCCTCCCCTCCTACACATACCCCCTCCTCCTCCCCTCCTACACATACCCCCTCTCCTCCCCTCCTACACATACCCCCTCCTCCTCCCCTCCTACACATACCCCCTCCTCCTCCCCTCCTACACATACCCCCTCCTCCTCCCCTCCTACACATACCCCCTCCTCCTCCCCTCCTACACATACCCCCTCCTCCTCCCTTCCTACACATACCCCCTCCTCCTCCCCTCCTACACATACCCCCCTCCTCCCCTCCTACACATACCCCCCTCCTCCCCTCCTACACATACCCCCCTCCTCCTCCTCTCCTATACATACCCCCTCCTCCTCCCCTCCTACACATACCCCTCCTACTCCCCTCCTACACATAGCCCCTCTTCCTCCCGTCCTACACATAGCCCCATCTCCTCCCCTAATACACATACCCCCTCCTCCTCCCCTCCTACACATACCCCCCTCCTCCTCCTACACATACCCCCCTCCTCCTCCCCTCCTACACATACCCCCTCTCCTCCTCCCCTACTACACATACCCCCCTCCTCCTCCCCTCCAACACATACCCCCTCCTCCTCCCCTCCTACACATACCCCCCTCCTCCTCCCCTCCTACACATACCCCCCTCCTCCTCCACTCCTACACATACCCCCTCCTCCTCCCCTCCTACACATACCCTCCCCCTCCTCCCCTCCTACACATACCCCCTCCTCCTCCCCTCCTACACATACCCCCTACTCCTCCCCTCCTACACATACCCCCTACTCCTCCCCTCCTACACATACCCCCTACTCCTCCCCTCCTACACATAGCCCCTACTCCTCCCCTCCTACACATAGCCCCTCCTCTCCATAACCCCTCCTCCGCCCCTCCTACACATACCCCCTCCTCCTCCACATACCCCCTCCTCCTCCCCTCCTACACATACCCCCTCCTCCTCCCCTCCAACACATACCCCCTCCTCCTCCCCTCCAACACATAACCCCTCCTCCTCCCCTCCTACACATACCCCCCTCCTCCCCTCCTACACATACCCCCCTCCTCCTCCCCTCCTACACATACCCCCTCCTCCTCCCCTCCTACACATCCCCCCCTACTACACATACCCCCTCCTCTTCTCCTCTTACACATACCCCCTCCTCCTCCCCTCCTACACATACCCCCTCCTCCTCCCCTCCTACACATACTCCCTCCTCCTCCCCTCCTACACATACCCCCTCCTTCTCCTCTCCTACACATACCCCCTCCTTCTCCCCTCCTACACATACCCCCTCCTCCTCCCCTCTTACACATACCGCCTCCTCCTCCCCTCCTACACATAGCCCCCTCCTCCCCTCCTACACATAGCCCCCTCCTCCCCTCCTACACATAGCCCCCTCCTCCCCTCCTACACATAGCCCCCTCCTCCCCTCCTACACATAGCCCCCTCCTCCCCTCCTTCACATACCCCCTCCTCCTCCCCTCCTACACATACCCCCTCCTCCTCCCCTCCTACACATACCCCCTCCTCCTCCCCTCCTACACATACCCCCTCCTCCTCCCCTCCTACACATACCCCCTCCTCCTCCCCTCCTACACATACCCCCTCCTCCTCCCTTCCTACACATACCCCCTCCTCCTCCCCTCCTACACATACCCCCCTCCTCCCCTCCTACACATACCCCCTCCTCCTCCCCTCCTACACATACCCCCCTCCTCCTCTCCTATACATACCCCCTCCTCCTCCCCTCCTACACATACCCCTCCTACTCCCCTCCTACACATAGCACCTCTTCCTCCCGTCCTACACATAGCCCCATCTCCTCCCCTAATACACATACCCCCTCCTTCTCCCCTCCTACACATACCCCCCTCCTCCTCCTACACATACCCCCCTCCTCCTCCCCTCCTACACATACCCCCTCTCCTCCTCCCCTACTACACATACCCCCCTCCTCCTCCCCTCCAACACATACCCCCCTCCTCCTCCCCTCCTACACATACCCCCCTCCTCCTCCCCTCCTACACATACCCCCCTCCTCCTCCACTCCTACAAATACCCCCTCCTCCTCCCCTCCTACACATACCCTCCCCCTCCTCCCCTCCTACACATACACCCTACTCCTCCCCTCCTACACATAGCCCCTCCTCTCCATAACCCCTCCTCCGCCCCTCCTACACATACCCCCTCCTCCTCCACATACCCCCTCCTCCTCCCCTCCTACACATACCCCCTCCTCCTCCCCTCCTACACATACCCCCTCCTCCTCCCCTCCTACACATACCCCCTCCTCCCCCCCTCCTACACATACCGCCTCCTCCTCCCCTCCTACACATAGCCCCTCCTCCTCCCCTCCTACACATACCCCCTCCTCCGCCCCTCCTACACATACCCCCTCCTCCTCCCCTCCTACACATACCCCCTCCTCCTCCACTCCTACACATACTCCCTCCTCATACGCAGTGCCAACCTCCCCCTCACACACACTACTACACCATGTATACACACCACAGGTACAGCGCGGGCAGTGCCAGCCTCCCCCTCACACACACACTACTACATCATGTATACACAGCACAGGTACAGCGCGGGCAGTGCCAGCCTCCCCCTCTCACACACTACTACACCATGTATACACAGCACAGGTACAGCGCGGGCAGTGCCAGCCTCCCCCTCACACACACTACTACACCATGTATACACAGCACAGGTATAGCGCGGGCAGTGCCAGCCTCCCCTTCACACACACTACTACACCATGTATACACAGCACAGGTACAGCGCGGGCAGTGCCAGCCTCCCCCTCACACACACTACTACACCATGTATACACAGCACAGGTACAGCGCGGGCAGCGGCAGTGCCAGCCTCCCCCTCACACACACTACTACACCATGTATACACAGCACAGGTACAGCGCGGGCAGCGGCAGTGCCAGCCTCCCCCTCACACACACTACTACACCATGTATACACAGCACAGGTACAGCGCAGGCAGTGCCAGCCTCCCCCTCACACACACTACTACACCATGTATACACAGCACAGGTACAGCGCGGGCAGCGGCAGCCTCCCCCTCACACACACTACTACACCATGTATACACAGCACAGGTACAGCGCGGGCAGTGCCAGCTTCCTCCTCACACACACTACTACACCATGTATACACAGCACAGGTACAGCGCGGGTAGTGCCAGCCTCCCCCTCACACACACTACAACACCATGTATACACAGGTACAGCACGGGCAGCGCCAGCCTCCCCCTCACACACACTACTACACCATGTATACACAGCACAGGTACAGCGCGGGCAGCGCCAGCCTCCCCCTCACACACACTACTACACCATGTATACACAGCACAGGTACAGCGCGGGCAGTGCCAGCCTCCCCCTCACACACACTACTACACCATGTATACACAGCACAGGTACAGCGCGGGCAGCGCCAGCCTCCCCCTCACACACACTACTACACCATGTACACACAGCACAGGTACAGCGCGGGCAGCGGCAGTGCCAGCCTCCGCCTCACACACACTACTACACCATGTATACACAGCACAGGTACAGCGCGGGCAGCAGCAGTGCCAGCCTCCCCCTCACACACACTACTACACCATGTATACACAGCACAGGTACAGCGCGGGCAGTGCCAGCCTCCCCCTCACACTACTACACCATGTATACACAGCACAGGTACAGCGCGGGCAGTGCCAGCCTCCCCCTCACACACACTACTACACCATGTATACACAGCACAGGTACAGCGCGGGCAGCGGCAGTGCCAGCCTCCCCCTCACACACACTACTACACCATGTATACACAGCACAGGTACAGCGCGGGCAGTGCCAGCCTCCCCCTCACACACACTACTACACCATGTATACACAGCACAGGTACAGCGCGGGCAGCGGCAGTGCCAGCCTCCCCCTCACACACACTACTACACCATGTATACACAGCACAGGTACAGCGTGGGCAGCGGCAGCGCCAGCCTCCCCTCACACACACTACTACACCATGTATACACAGCACAGGTACAGCGAGGGCAGTGCCAGCCTCCCCCTCACACACACTACTACACCATGTATACACAGCACAGGTACAGCGCGGGCAGTGCCAGCCTCCCCCTCACACACACACACTACTACACCATGTATACACAGCACAGGTAAAGCGCGGGCAGCGCCAGCCTCCCCCTCACACACACTACTACACCATGTATACACAGCACAGGTACAGCGCGGGCAGTGCCAGCCTCCCCTTCTCACACACTACTACACCATGTATACACAGCACAGGTACAGCACGGGCAGCGGCAGTGCCAGCCTCCCCCTCACACACACTACTACACCATGTATACACAGCACAGGTACAGCGCGGGCAGTGCCAGTGCCAGCCTCCCCCTCACACACACTACTACACCATGTATACACAGCACAGGTACAGCGCGGGCAGCGCCAGCCCCCCCACACACACACTACTACATCATGTATACACAGCACAGGTACAGCGCGGGCAGCTCCAGCCCCCCCACACACACACTACTACACCATGTATACACAGCACAGGTACAGCGCGGGCAGTGCCAGCCTCCCCCTCACACACACTACTACACCATGTATACACAGCACAGGTACAGCGCGGGCAGTGCCAGCCTCCCCCTCACACACACTACTACACCATGTATACACAGCACAGGTACAGCGCGGGCAGTGCCAGCCCCCCCTCACACACACTACTACACCATGTATACACAGCACAGGTACAGCGCGGGCAGCGCCAGCCTCCCCCTCACACACACTACTACACCATGTATACACAGCACAGGTACAGCGCCGGCAGTGCCAGCCTCCCCCTCACACACACTACTACACCATGTATACACAGCACAGGTACAGCGCGGGCAGTGCCAGCCTCCCCCTCACACTACTACACCATGTATACACAGCACAGGTACAGCGTGGGCAGTGCCAGCCTCCCCCTCACACACACTACTACACCATGTATACACAGCACAGGTACAGCGCGGGCAGTGCCAGCCTCCCCCTCACACACACTACTACACCATGTATACACAGCACAGGTACAGCGCGGGCAATGCCAGCCTCCCCCTGACACACTACTACACCATGTATACACAGCACAGGTACAGCGCGGGCAGTGCCAGCCTCCCCCTCACACACACTACTACACCATGTATACACAGCACAGGTACAGCGCGGGCAGCGGCAGCCTCCCCCTCACACACACAATACTACACCATGTATACACAGCACAGGTACAGCGCGGGCAGTGCCAGCCTCCTCCTCACACACACAACTACACCATGTATACACAGCACAGGTACAGCGTGGGCAGTGCCAGCCTCCCCCTCACACACACTACTACACCATGTATACACAGCACAGGTACAGCGTGGGCAGTGCCAGCCTCCCCCTCACACACACTACTACACCATGTATACACAGCACAGGTACAGCGCGGGCAGTGCCAGCCTCCTCCTCACACACACAACTACACCATGTATACACAGCACAGGTACAGCGTGGGCAGTGCCAGCCTCCCCCTCACACACACTACTACACCATGTATACACAGCACAGGTACAGCGCGGGCAGTGCCAGCCTCCCCCTCACACACACTACTACACCATGTATACACAGCACAGGTACAGCGCGGGAAGCGGCAGTGCCAGTCTCCCCTCACACACACTACTACACCATGTATACACAGCACAGGTACAGCGCGGGCAGTGCCAGCCTCCCCCACCACACACACTACTACACCATGTATACACAGCACAGGTACAGCGCGGGCAGTGCCAGCCTCCCCCTCAAACACACTACTACACCATGTATACAAAGCACAGGTACAGCGCGGGCAGCGGCAGCCTCCCCCTCACACACACTACTACACCATGTATACACAAAAGAGGTACAGCGCGGGCAGCAGCAGTGCCAGCCCCCCTCACACACACTACTACACCATGTATACACAGCACAGGTACAGCGCGGGCAGTGCCAGCCTCCCCCTCACACACACTACTACACCATGTATACACAGCACAGGTACAGCGCGGGCAGCGGCAGTGCCAGCCTCCCCCTCACACACACTACTACACCATGTATACACAGCACAGGTACAGCGCGGGCAGTGCCAGCCTCCCCCTCACACACACTACTACACCATGTATACACAGCACAGGTACAGCGCGGGCAGTGCCAGCATCCCCCTCACACACACTACTACACCATGTATACACAGCACAGGTACAGCGCGGGCAGTGCCAGCCTCCCCCTCACACACACTACTACACCATGTATACACAGCACAGGTACAGCGCGGGCAGTGCCAGCCTCCCCCTCACACACACAATACTACACCATGTATACACAGCACAGGTACAGCGCGGGCAGTGCCAGCCTCCCCCTCACACACACTACTACACCATGTATACACAGCACAGGTACAGCGCGGGCAGTGCCAGCCTCCCCCTCACACACACTACTACACCATGTATACACAGCACAGGTACAGCGCGGGCAGCGGCAGTGCCAGCCCCCCCCTCACACACACTACTACACCATGTATACACAGCACAGGTACAGCGCGGGCAGTGCCAGCCTCCCCCTCACACACACTACTACACCATGTATACACAGCACAGGTACAGCGCGGGCAGTGCCAGCCTCCCCCTCACACACACTACTACACCATGTATACACAGCACAGGTACAGCGCGGGCAGCGGCAGTGCCAGCCTCCCCCTTACACACACTACTACACCATGTATACACAGCACAGGTACAGCGCGGGCAGCGGCAGTGCCAGCCTCCCCCTCACACACACTACTACACCATGTATACACAGCACAGGTAGTGCCAGCCTCCCCCTCACACACACTACTACACCATGTATATACAGCACAGGTACAGCGCGGGCAGCGGCAGCCTCCCCTCACACACACTACTACACCATGTATACACAGCACAGGTACAGCGCGGGCAGTGCCAGCCTCCCCCTCACACACACTACTACACCATGTATACACAGCACAGGTACAGCGCGGGCAGTGCCAGCCTCCCCCTCACACACACACTACTACACCATGTATACACAGCACAGGTACAGCGCGGGCAGTGCCAGCCTCCCCCTCACACACACTAATACACCATGTATACACAGCACAGGTACAGCGCGGGCAGTGCCAGCCTCCCCCTCACACACTACTACACCATGTATACACAGCACAGGTACAGCGCGGGCAGTGCCAGCTTCCTCCTCACACACACTACTACACCATGTATACACAGCACAGGTACAGCGCGGGCAGTGCCAGCTTCCTCCTCACACACACTACTACACCATGTATACACAGGTACAGCACGGGCAGCGCCAGCCTCCCCCTCACACACACTACTACACCATGTATACAAAGCACAGGTACAGCGCGGGCAGTGCCAGCCTCCCCCTCACACACACTACTACACCATGTATACACAGCACAGGTACAGCGAAGGCAGTGCCAGCCTCCCCCTCACACACACTACTACACCATGTATACACAGCACAGGTACAGCGCGGGCAGTGCCAGCCTCCCCCTCACACACACTACTACACCATGTATACACAGCACAGGTACAGCGTGGGCAGTGCCAGCCTCCCCCTCACACACACTACTACACCATGTATACACAGCACAGGTACAGCGCGGGCAGTGCCAGCCTCCTCCTCACACACACAACTACACCATGTATACACAGCACAGGTACAGCGTGGGCAGTGCCAGCCTCCCCCTCACACACACTACTACACCATGTATACACAGCACAGGTACAGCGCGGGCAGTGCCAGCCTCCCCCTCACACACACTACTACACCATGTATACACAGCACAGGTACAGCGCGGGAAGCGGCAGTGCCAGTCTCCCCTCACACACACTACTACACCATGTATACACAGCACAGGTACAGCGCGGGCAGTGCCAGCCTCCCCCACCACACACACTACTACACCATGTATACACAGCACAGGTACAGCGCGGGCAGTGCCAGCCTCCCCCTCAAACACACTACTACACCATGTATACAAAGCACAGGTACAGCGCGGGCAGCGGCAGCCTCCCCCTCACACACACTACTACACCATCTATACACAAAAGAGGTACAGCGCGGGCAGCAGCAGTGCCAGCCCCCCTCACACACACTACTACACCATGTATACACAGCACAGGTACAGCGCGGGCAGTGCCAGCCTCCCCCTCACACACACTACTACACCATGTATACACAGCACAGGTACAGCGCGGGCAGCGGCAGTGCCAGCCTCCCCCTCACACACACTACTACACCATGTATACACAGCACAGGTACAGCGCGGGCAGTGCCAGCCTCCCCCTCACACACACTACTACACCATGTATACACAGCACAGGTACAGCGCGGGCAGTGCCAGCATCCCCCTCACACACACTACTACACCATGTATACACAGCACAGGTACAGCGCGGGCAGTGCCAGCCTCCCCCTCACACACACTACTACACCATGTATACACAGCACAGGTACAGCGCGGGCAGTGCCAGCCTCCCCCTCACACACACAATACTACACCATGTATACACAGCACAGGTACAGCGCGGGCAGTGCCAGCCTCCCCCTCACACACACTACTACACCATGTATACACAGCACAGGTACAGCGCGGGCAGTGCCAGCCTCCCCCTCACACACACTACTACACCATGTATACACAGCACAGGTACAGCGCGGGCAGCGGCAGTGCCAGCCCCCCCCTCACACACACTACTACACCATGTATACACAGCACAGGTACAGCGCGGGCAGTGCCAGCCTCCCCCTCACACACACTACTACACCATGTATACACAGCACAGGTACAGCGCGGGCAGTGCCAGCCTCCCCCTCACACACACTACTACACCATGTATACACAGCACAGGTACAGCGCGGGCAGCGGCAGTGCCAGCCTCCCCCTTACACACACTACTACACCATGTATACACAGCACAGGTACAGCGCGGGCAGCGGCAGTGCCAGCCTCCCCCTCACACACACTACTACACCATGTATACACAGCACAGGTACAGCGCAGGCAGTGCCAGCCTCCCCCTCACACACACTACTACACCATGTATATACAGCACAGGTACAGCGCGGGCGGCGGCAGCCTCCCCTCACACACACTACTACACCATGTATACACAGCACAGGTACAGCGCGGGCAGTGCCAGCCTCCCCCTCACACACACTACTACACCATGTATACACAGCACAGGTACAGCGCGGGCAGTGCCAGCCTCCCCCTCACACACACACTACTACACCATGTATACACAGCACAGGTACAGCGCGGGCAGTGCCAGCCTCCCCCTCACACACACTAATACACCATGTATACACAGCACAGGTACAGCGCGGGCAGTGCCAGCCTCCCCCTCACACACTACTACACCATGTATACACAGCACAGGTACAGCGCGGGCAGTGCCAGCTTCCTCCTCACACACACTACTACACCATGTATACACAGCACAGGTACAGCGCGGGCAGTGCCAGCTTCCTCCTCACACACACTACTACACCATGTATACACAGGTACAGCACGGGCAGCGCCAGCCTCCCCCTCACACACACTACTACACCATGTATACAAAGCACAGGTACAGCGCGGGCAGTGCCAGCCTCCCCCTCACACACACTACTACACCATGTATACACAGCACAGGTACAGCGCGGGCAGTGCCAGCCTCCCCCTCACACACACTACTACACCATGTATACACAGCACAGGTACAGCGCGGGCAGCGGCAGTGTCAGCCTCCCCCTCACACACACTACTACACCATGTATACACAGCACAGGTACAGCGCGGGCAGCAGCAGTGCCAGCCTCCCCCTCACACACACTACTACACCATGTATACACAGCACAGGTACAGCGCGGGCAGTGCCAGCCTCCCCCTCACACACACACTACTACACCATGTATACACAGCACAGGTACAGCGCGGGCAGTGCAAGCCTCCCCCTCACACACACTACTACACCATGTATACACAGCACAGGTACAGCGCGGGCAGTGCCAGTGCCAGCCTCCCCCTCACACACACTACTACACCATGTATACACAGCACAGGTACAGCGCGGGCAGTGCCAGCCTCCCCCTCACACACACTACTACACCATGTATACACAGCACAGGTACAGCGCGGGCAGCTGCAGTGCCAGCCTCCCCCTCACACACACTTCTACACCATGTATACACAGCACAGGTACAGCGCGGGCAGTGCCAGCCTCCCCCTCACACACACTACTACACCATGTATACACAGCACAGGTACAGCGCGGGCAGCGGCAGTGCCAGCCTCCCCCTCACACACACTACTACACCATGTATACACAGCACAGGTACAGCGCGGGCAGTGCCAGCCTCCCCGACACACTACTACACCATGTATACACAGCACAGGTACAGCGCGGGCAGCGGCAGCCTCCCCCTCACACACACTACTACACCATGTATACACAGCACAGGTACAGCGCGGGCAGTGCCAGTCTCCCCCTCACACACACTACTACACCATGTATACACAGCACAGGTACAGCGCAGGCAGTGCCAGCCTCCCCCTCACACACACTACTACACCATGTATACACAGCACAGGTACAGCGCGGGCAGTGCCAGCCTCCCCCTCACACACACTACAACACCATGTATACACAGCACAGGTACAGCGCGGGCAGCGGCAGTGCCAGCCTCCCCCTCACACACACTACACCATGTATACACAGCACAGGTACAGCGCGGGCAGTGCCAGCCTCCCCCTCACACACACGACTACACCATGTATACACAGCACAGGTACAGCGCGGGCAGTGCCAGCCTCCCCCTCACACACACACTACTACACCATGTATACACAGCACAGGTACAGCGCGGGCAGTGCCAGCCTCCCCCTCACACACACTACTACACCATGTATACACAGCACAGGTACAGCGCGGGCAGTGCCAGCCTCCCCCTCACACACACTACTACACCATGTATACACAGCACAGGTACAGCGCGGGCAGTGCCAGCCTCCCCCTCACACACACAATACTACACCATGTATACACAGCACAGGTACAGCGCGGGCAGTGCCAGCCTCCCCCTCACACACACTACTACACCATGTATACACAGCACAGGTACAGCGCGGGCAGTGCCAGCCTCCCCCTCACACACACTACTACACCATGTATACACAGCACAGGTACAGCGCGGGCAGCGGCAGCCTCCCCCTCACACACACTACTACACCATGTATACACAGCACAGGTACAGCGCGGGCAGCGGCAGCCTCCCCCTCACACACACTACTACACCATGTATACACAGCACAGGTACAGCGCGGGCAGTGCCAGCCTCCCCCTCACACACACTACTACACCATGTATACACAGCACAGGTACAGCGCGGGCAGCGGCAGTGCCAGCCTCCCCCCCTCACACACACCTGTTGCTGGAATGACCGTCTCACACGGGGTTTTTCATGGGATGAAGCAGATAACCTGGGAGAAAGAAGTACGGGATATATTACAGATATATGGAAGCTTTATCCGAGCGCTCAGCCCTATAACACCTCCTCTGCCTCGCAGTGTCAAAGCTAAAAGGGACAGCGGTGCCCCCCTGTGATGGGATAAGAGGCGTCTCACACACAGGATTCCTATAAGGTAATAGGGACAGCGGTGCCTCCCTGTGATGGGATAAGAGGGCGTCTCACACACAGGATTCCTATAAGGTAATAGGGACAGCGGCGCCCCCCTGTGATGGGATAAGAGGGCGTCTCACACACACGGGATTCCTATAAGGTAATAGGGACAGCGGCGCCCCCCTGTGATGGGATAAGAGGCGTCTCACACACAGGATTCCTATAAGGTAATAGGGACAGCGGCGCCTCCCTGTGATGGGATAAGAGGCGTCTCACACACAGGATTCCTATAAGGTAATAGGGACAGCTATGCCCCCCTGTGATGGGATAAGAGGGCGTCTCACACACACGGGATTCCTATAAGGTAATAGGGACAGCGGTGCCTCCCTGTGATGGGATAAGAGGGCGTCTCACACACAGAGGATTCCTATAAGGTAATAGGGACAGCGGTGCCTCCCTCTGATGGGATAAGAGGGCGTCTCACACACAGAGGATTCCTATAAGGTAATAGGGACAGCGGTGCCCCCCTGTGATGGGATAAGAGGGTGTCTCACACACACGGGATTCCTATAAGGTAATAGGGACAGCGGTGCCTCCCTGTGATGGGATAAGAGGGCGTCTCACACACACAGGATTCCAATAAGGTAATAGGGACAGCGGTGCCTCCCTGTGATGGGATAAGAGGGCGTCTCACACACAGGATTCCTATAAGGTAATAGGGACAGCGGCGCCCCCCTGTGATGGGATAAGAGGGCGTCTCACACACACGGGATTCCTATAAGGTAATAGGGACAGCGGCGCCCCCCTGTGATGGGATAAGAGGCGTCTCACACACAGGATTCCTATAAGGTAATAGGGACAGCGGCGCCTCCCTGTGATGGGATAAGAGGCGTCTCACACACAGGATTCCTATAAGGTAATAGGGACAGCTATGCCCCCCTGTGATGGGATAAGAGGGCGTCTCACACACACGGGATTCCTATAAGGTAATAGGGACAGCGGTGCCTCCCTGTGATGGGATAAGAGGGCGTCTCACACACAGAGGATTCCTATAAGGTAATAGGGACAGCGGTGCCTCCCTCTGATGGGATAAGAGGGCGTCTCACACACAGAGGATTCCTATAAGGTAATAGGGACAGCGGTGCCTCCCTGTGATGGGATAAGAGGCGTCTCACACACACAGGATTCCTATAAGGTAATAGGGACAGCGGTGCCTCCCTGTGATGGGATAAGAGGGCGTCTCACACACAGGATTCCTATAAGGTAATAGGGACAGCGGCGCCCCCCTGTGATGGGATAAGAGGGCGTCTCACACACACGGGATTCCTATAAGGTAATAGGGACAGCGGCGCCCCCCTGTGATGGGATAAGAGGGCGTCTCACACACACGGGATTCCTATAAGGTAATAGGGTCAGCGGTGCCCCCCTGTGATGGGATAAGAGGCGTCTCACACACAGGATTCCTATAAGGTAATAGGGACAGCGGCGCCTCCCTGTGATGGGATAAGAGGCGTCTCACACACAGGATTCCTATAAGGTAATAGGGACAGCTATGCCCCCCTGTGATGGGATAAGAGGGCGTCTCACACACACGGGATTCCTATAAGGTAATAGGGACAGCGGTGCCTCCCTGTGATGGGATAAGAGGGCGTCTCACACACAGAGGATTCCTATAAGGTAATAGGGACAGCGGTGCCTCCCTCTGATGGGATAAGAGGGCGTCTCACACACAGAGGATTCCTATAAGGTAATAGGGACAGCGGTGCCCCCCTGTGATGGGATAAGAGGCGTCTCACACACAGGATTCCTATAAGGTAATAGGGACAGCGGTGCCTCCCTGTGATGGGATAAGAGGGCGTCTCACACACAGGGGATTCCTATAAGGTAATAGGGACAGCGGCGCCCCCCTGTGATGGGATAAGAGGGCGTCTCACACACGGGATTCCTATAAGATAATAGGGACAGCGGTGCCCCCCTGTGATGGGATAAGAGGGCGTCTCACACACAGGATTCCTATAAGGTAATAGGGACAGCGGTGCCTCCCTGTGATGGGATAAGAGGGCGTCTCACACACAGGATTCCTATAAGATAATAGGGACAGCGGTGCCCCCCTGTGATGGGATAAGAGGGCGTCTCACACACACGGTATTCCTATAAGATAATAGGGACAGCGGTGCCTCCCTGTGATGGGATAAGAGGCGTCTCACACACAGGATTCCTATAAGGTAATAGGGACAGCGGTGCCCCCCTGTGATGGGATAAGAGGGTGTCTCACACACGGGATTCCTATAAGATAATAGGGACAGCGGTGCCTCCCTGTGATGGGATAAGAGGGCGTCTCACACACACAGGATTCCTATAAGGTAATAGGGACAGCGGTGCCTCCCTGTGATGGGATAAGAGGGCGTCTCACACACACAGGATTCCTATAAGGTAATAGGGACAGCGGTGCCTCCCTGTGATGGGATAAGAGGGCGTCTCACACACACAGGATTCCTATAAGGTAATAGGGACAGCGGTGCCTCCCTGTGATGGGATAAGAGGGCGTCTCACACACACAGGATTCCTATAAGATAATAGGGACAGCGGTGCCTCCCTGTGATGGGATAAGAGGGCGTCTCACACACACAGGATTCCTATAAGGTAATAGGGACAGCGGTGCCTCCCTGTGATGGGATAAGAGGGCGTCTCACACACACAGGATTCCTATAAGGTAATAGGGACAGCAGTGCCCCCCTGTGATGGGATAAGAGGGCGTCTCACACACAGGAGATTCCTATAAGGTAATAAGGACAGCGGTGCCCCCCTGTGATGGGATAAGAGGGCGTCTCACACATGGGATTCCTATAAGGTAATAGGGACAGCGGTGCCTCCCTGTGATGGGATAAGAGGGCGTCTCACACACGGGATTCCTATAAGGTAATAGGGACAGCGCTGCCTCCCTGTGATGGGATAAGAGGGCGTCTCACACACGGGATTCCTATAAGATAATAGGGACAGCGGTGCCCCCCTGTGATGAGATAAGAGGGTGTCTCACACACAGGATTCCTATAAGGTAATAGGGACAGCGGCGCCCCCCTGTGATGGGATAAGAGGGCGTCTCACACACAGGATTCCTATAAGGTAATAGGGACAGCGGCGCCCCCCTGTGATGGGATAAGAGGGCGTCTCACACACAGGATTCCTATAAGGTAATAGGGACAGCGGTGCCTCCCTGTGATGGGATAAGAGGGCGTCTCACACACGGGATTCCTATAAGGTAATAGGGACAGCTGTGCCCCCCTGTGATGGGATAAGAGGGCGTCTCACACACGGGATTCCTATAAGATAATAGGGACAGCGGCGCCTCCCTGTGATGGGATAAGAGGGCGTCTCACACACGGGATTCCAATAAGGTAATAGGGACAGCGGTGCCCCCCTGTGATGGGATAAGAGGGCGTCTCACACACGGGATTCCTATAAGGTAATAGGGACAGCTGTGCCCCCCTGTGATGGGATAAGAGGGCGTCTCACACACGGGATTCCAATAAGGTAATAGGGACAGCGGTGCCTCCCTGTGATGGGATAAGAGGGCGTCTCACACACAGGATTCCTATAAGGTAATAGGGACAGCGGTGCCCCCCTGTGATGGGATAAGAGGGCGTCTCACACACGGGATTCCAATAAGGTAATAGGGACAGCGGTGCCTCCCTGTGATGGGATAAGAGGGCGTCTCACACACGGGATTCCTATAAGGTAATAGGGACAGCGGTGCCCCCCTGTGATGGGATAAGAGGGCCTCTCACACACAGGGGATTCCTATAAGGTAATAGGGACAGCGGTGCCTCCCTGTGATGGGATAAGAGGGCGTCTCACACACAGGGGATTCCTATAAGGTAATAGGGACAGCGGTGCCTCCCTGTGATGGGATAAGAGGGCGTCTCACACACAGGATTCCTATAAGATAATAGGGACAGCGGTGCCCCCCTGTGATGGGATAAGAGGGAGTCTCACACACGGGATTCCTATAAGATAATAGGGACAGCGGTGCCCCCCTGTGATGGGATAAGAGGGCGTCTCACACACAGGATTCCTATAAGGTAATAGGGACAGCGGTGCCCCCCTATGATGGGATAAGAGGGCGTCTCACACACACGGGATTCCTATAAGGTAATAGGGACAGCGGTGCCTCCCTGTGATGGGATAAGAGGGCGTCTCACACACGGGATTCCTATAAGGTAATAGGGACAGCGGTGCCCCCCTGTGATGGGATAAGAGGGCGTCTCACACACAGGATTCCTATAAGGTAATAGGGACAGCGGTGCCCCCCTATGATGGGATAAGAGGGCGTCTCACACACACGGGATTCCTATAAGGTAATAGGGACAGCGGTGCCTCCCTGTGATGGGATAAGAGGGCGTCTCACACACGGGATTCCTATAAGGTAATAGGGACAGCGGCGCCCCCCTGTGATGGGATAAGAGGGCGTCTCACACACACAGGGGATTCCTATAAGGTAATAGGGACAGCGGTGCCTCCCTGTGATGGCATAAGAGGGCGTCTCACACACAGGGGATTCCTATAAGGTAATAGGGACAGCGGTGCCTCCCTGTGATGGGATAAGAGGGCGTCTCACACACAGGATTCCTATAAGATAATAGGGACAGCGGTGCCCCCCTGTGATGGGATAAGAGGGCGTCTCACACACGGGATTCCTATAAGATAATAGGGACAGCGGTGCCTCCCTGTGATGGGATAAGAGGGCGTCTCACACACGGGATTCCTATAAGGTAATAGGGACAGCGGTGCCCCCCTATGATGGGATAAGAGGGCGTCTCACACACGGGATTCCTATAAGATAATAGGGACAGCGGTGCCTCCCTGTGATGGGATAAGAGGGCGTCTCACACACAGGATTCCTATAAGGTAATAGGGACAGCGGCGCCCCCCTGTGATGGGATAAGAGGGCGTCTCACACACAGGATTCCTATAAGGTAATAGGGACAGCGGTGCCTCCCTGTGATGGGATAAGAGGGCGTCTCACACACAGGGGATTCCTATAAGGTAATAGGGACAGCGGTGCCCCCCTGTGATGGGATAAGAGGGCGTCTCACACACACAGGATTCCTATAAGATAATAGGGACAGCGGTGCCTCCCTGTGATGGGATAAGAGGGCGTCTCACACACAGCAGATTCCTATAAGGTAATAAGGACAGCGGTGCCTCCCTGTGATGGGATAAGAGGGCGTCTCACACACACGGGATTCCTATAAGGTAATAGGGACAGCGGTGCCTCCCTGTGATGGGATAAGAGGGCGTCTCACACACACAGGATTCCTATAAGGTAATAGGGACAGCGGTGCCTCCCTGTGATGGGATAAGAGGGCGTCTCACACACAGGATTCCTATAAGGTAATAGGGACAGCTGTGCCCCCCTGTGATGGGATAAGAGGGCGTCTCACACACAGGATTCCTATAAGGTAATAGGGACAGCGGTGCCCCCCTGTGATGGGATAAGAGGGCGTCTCACACATGGGATTCCTATAAGGTAATAGGGACAGCGGTGCCTCCCTGTGATGGGATAAGAGGGCGTCTCACACACGGGATTCCTATAAGGTAATAGGGACAGCGGTGCCCCCCTGTGATGGGATAAGAGGGCGTCTCACACACAGGGGATTCCTATAAGGTAATAGGGACAGCGGCGCCCCCCTGTGATGGGATAAGAGGGTGTCTCACACACAGGATTCCTATAAGGTAATAGGGACAGCGGTGCTCCCCTGTGATGGGATAAGAGGGCGTCTCACACACATGGGATTCCTATAAGGTAATAGGGACAGCGGCGCCTCCCTGTGATGGGATAAGAGGGCGTCTCACACACGGGATTCCTATAAGGTAATAGGGACAGCGGTGCCCCCCTGTGATGGGATAAGAGGGCGTCTCACACACGGGATTCCTATAAGGTAATAGGGACAGCGGTGCCTCCCTGTGATGGGATAAGAGGGCGTCTCACACACGGGATTCCTATAAGGTAATAGGGACAGCGGTGCCTCCCTGTGATGGGATAAGAGGGCGTCTCACACACGGGATTCCTATAAGGTAATAGGGACAGCGGTGCCCCCCTGTGATGGGATAAGAGGGCGTCTCACACACAGGGGATTACTATAAGGTAATAGGGACAGCGGCGCCTCCCTGTGATGGGATAAGAGGGTGTCTCACACACAGGGGATTCCTATAAGGTAATAGGGACAGCGGTGCCTCCCTGTGATGGGATAAGAGGGCGTCTCACACACAGGATTCCTATAAGATAATAGGGACAGCGGTGCCCCCCTGTGATGGGATAAGAGGGCGTCTCACACACAGGATTCCTATAAGATAATAGGGACAGCGGTGCCTCCCTGTGATGGGATAAGAGGGCGTCTCACACACAGGATTCCTATAAGGTAATAGGGACAGCGGTGCCCCCCTGTGATGGGATAAGAGGGCGTCTCACACACAGGGGATTCCTATAAGGTAATAGGGTCAGTGGTGCCTCCCTGTGATGGGATAAGAGGGCGTCTCACACACACAGGATTCCTATAAGGTAATAGGGACAGCGGTGCCTCCCTGTGATGGGATAAGAGGGCGTCTCACACACAGGGGATTCCTATAAGGTAATAGGGACAGCGGTGCCCCCTGTGATGGGATAAGAGGGCGTCTCACACACACAGGATTCCTATAAGGTAATAGGGACAGCGGTGCCTCCCTGTGATGGGATAAGAGGGCGTCTCACACACAGGATTCCTATAAGATAATAGGGACAGCGGTGCCTCCCTGTGATGGGATAAGAGGGCGTCTCACACACAGGATTCCTATAAGGTAATAGGGACAGCGGTGCCTCCCTGTGATGGGATAAGAGGGCGTCTCACACACAGGATTCCTATAAGATAATAGGGACAGCGGAGCCCCCCTGTGATGGGATAAGAGGGCGTCTCACACACAGGATTCCTATAAGGTAATAGGGACAGCGGTGCCTCCCTGTGATGGGATAAGAGGGCGTCTCACACACAGGATTCCTATAAGGTAATAGGGACAGCGGTGCCTCCCTGTGATGGGATAAGAGGGCGTCTCACACACGGGATTCCTATAAGGTAATAGGGACAGCGGTGCCTCCCTGTGATGGGATAAGAGGGCGTCTCACACACGGGATTCCAATAAGATAATAGGGACAGCGGTGCCCCCCTGTGATGGGATAAGAGGGCGTCTCACACACACGGGATTCCTATAAGATAATAGGGACAGCGGTGCCCCCCTGTGATGGGATAAGAGGGCGTCTCACACACGGGATTCCAATAAGATAATAGGGACAGCGGTGCCCCCCTGTGATGGGATAAGAGGGCGTCTCACACACAGGATTCCTATAAGGTAATAGGGACAGCGGTGCCCCCTGTGATGGGATAAGAGGGCGTCTCACACACACACGGGATTCCTATAAGGTAATAGGGACAGCGGCGCCCCCCTGTGATGGGATAAGAGGGCGTCTCACACACAGGGGATTCCTATAAGGTAATAGGGACAGCGGCGCCTCCCTGTGATGGGATAAGAGGGCGTCTCACACACACGGGATTCCAATAAGGTAATAGGGACAGCGGCGCCCCCCTGTGATGGGATAAGAGGGCGTCTCACACAAAGGGGATTCCTATAAGGTAATAGGGACAGCGGTGCCTCTCTGTGATGGGATAAGAGGGCGTCTCACACACGGGATTCCTATAAGGTAATAGGGACAGCGGCGCCCCCCTGTGATGGGATAAGAGGGCGTCTCACACACAGGATTCCTAGAAGATAATAAGGACAGCGGTGCCCCCCTGTGATGGGATAAGAGGGCGTCTCACACACGGGATTCCTATAAGGTAATAGGGACAGCGGTGCCTCCCTGTGATGGGATAAGAGGGCGTCTCACACACGGGATTCCTATAAGGTAATAGGGACAGCGGTGCCCCCCTGTGATGGGATAAGAGGGCGTCTCACACACAGGATTCCTATAAGGTAATAGGGACAGCGGTGCCCCCCTGTGATGGGATAAGAGGGCGTCTCACACACGGGATTCCTATAAGGTAATAGGGACAGCGGTGCCTCCCTGTGATGGGATAAGAGGGCGTCTCACACACGGGATTCCTATAAGGTAATAGGGACAGCGGTGCCTCCCTGTGATGGGATAAGAGGGCGTCTCACACACGGGATTCCTATAAGGTAATAGGGACAGCGGTGCCCCCCTGTGATGGGATAAGAGGGCGTCTCACACACATGGGATTCCTATAAGGTAATAGGGACAGCGGTGCCCCCCTGTGATGGGATAAGAGGGCGTCTCACACACACGGGATTCCTATAAGGTAATAGGGACAGCGGTGCCCCCCTGTGATGGGATAAGAGGGCGTCTCACACACACACAGGATTCCTATAAGATAATAGGGACAGCGGTGCCTCCCTGTGATGGGATAAGAGGGCGTCTCACACACGGGATTCCTATAAGGTAATAGGGACAGCGGTGCCTCCCTGTGATGGGATAAGAGGGCGTCTCACACACGGGATTCCTATAAGGTAATAGGGACAGCGGTGCCCCCCTGTGATGGGATAACAGGGCGTCTCACACACAGGGGATTCCTATAAGGTAATAGGGACAGCGGCGCCCCCCTGTGATGGGATAAGAGGGCGTCTCACACACAGGGGATTCCTATAAGGTAATAGGGACAGCGGCGCCCCCCTGTGATGGGATAAGAGGGCGTCTCACACACAGGATTCCTATAAGGTAATAGGGACAGCGGTGCCTCCCTGTGATGGGATAAGAGGGCGTCTCACACACAGGGGATTCCTATAAGGTAATAGGGACAGCGGCGCCCCCCTGTGATGGGATAAGAGGGCGTCTCACACACAGGATTCCTATAAGGTAATAGGGACAGCGGTGCCTCCCTGTGATGGGATAAGAGGGCGTCTCACACACAGGGGATTCCTATAAGGTAATAGGGACAGCGGTGCCTCCCTGTGATGGGATAAGAGGGCGTCTCACACACAGGATTCCTATAAGATAATAGGGACAGCGGTGCCTCCCTGTGATGGGATAAGAGGGCGTCTCACACACGGGATTCCTATAAGGTAATAGGGACAGCGGTGCCTCCCTGTGATGGGATAAGAGGGCGTCTCACACACGGGATTCCTATAAGGTAATAGGGACAGCGGTGCCCCCCTGTGATGGGATAACAGGGCGTCTCACACACAGGGGATTCCTATAAGGTAATAGGGACAGCGGCGCCCCCCTGTGATGGGATAAGAGGGCGTCTCACACACAGGGGATTCCTATAAGGTAATAGGGACAGCGGCGCCCCCCTGTGATGGGATAAGAGGGCGTCTCACACACAGGATTCCTATAAGGTAATAGGGACAGCGGTGCCTCCCTGTGATGGGATAAGAGGGCGTCTCACACACAGGGGATTCCTATAAGGTAATAGGGACAGCGGCGCCCCCCTGTGATGGGATAAGAGGGCGTCTCACACACAGGATTCCTATAAGGTAATAGGGACAGCGGTGCCTCCCTGTGATGGGATAAGAGGGCGTCTCACACACAGGGGATTCCTATAAGATAATAGGGACAGCGGTGCCTCCCTGTGATGGGATAAGAGGGCGTCTCACACACAGGATTCCTATAAGGTAATAGGGACAGCGGTGCCTCCCTGTGATGGGATAAGAGGGCGTCTCACACACAGGATTCCTATTAGATAATAGGGACAGCAGTGCCTCCCTGTGATGGGATAAGAGGGCGTCTCACACACAGGATTCCTATAAGATAATAGGGACAGCGGTGCCTCCCTGTGATAGGATAAGAGGGCGTCTCACACACAGGATTCCTATAAGATAATAGGGACAGCGGCGCCCCCCTGTGATGGGATAAGAGGGCGTCTCACACACACGGGATTCCTATAAGATAATAGGGACAGTGGCGCCCCCCTGTGATGGGATAAGAGGGCGTCTCACACACACACGGGATTCCTATAAGGTAATAGGGACAGCGGCGCCCCCCTGTGATGGGATAAGAGGGCGTCTCACACACAGGGGATTCCTATAAGGTAATAGGGACAGCGGCGCCCCCCTGTGATGGGATAAGAGGGCGTCTCACACACAGGGGATTCCTATAAGGTAATAGGGACAGCGGCGCCCCCCTGTGATGGGATAAGAGGGCGTCTCACGCACGGGATTCCTATAAGGTAATAGGGACAGCGGTGCCCCCCTGTGATGGGATAAGAGGGCGTCTCACACACAGGATTCCTATAAGATAATAGGGACAGCGGTGCCTCCCTGTGATGGGATAAGAGGGCGTCTCACACACGGTATTCCTATAAGGTAATAGGGACAGCGGCGCCCCCCTGTGATGGGATAAGAGGGCGTCTCACACACAGGGGATTCCTATAAGGTAATAGGGACAGCGGTGCCTCCCTGTGATGGGATAAGAGGGCGTCTCACACACAGGATTCCTATAAGGTAATAGGGACAGCGGTGCCTCCCTGTGATGGGATAAGAGGGCGTCTCACACACGGGATTCCTATAAGGTAATAGGGACAGCGGTGCCCCCTGTGATGGGATAAGAGGGAGTCTCACACACACGGGATTCCTATAAGGTAATAGGGACAGCGGTGCCTCCCTGTGATGGGATAAGAGGGCGTCTCACACACACACACGGGATTCCTATAAGGTAATAGGGACAGCGGCGCCCCCCTGTGATGGGATAAGAGGGCGTCTCACACACACACGGGATTCCTATAAGATAATAGGAACAGCGGTGCCCCCCTGTGATAGGATAAGAGGGCGTCTCACACACACAGGGGATTCCTATAAGGTAATAGGGACAGCGGCGCCCCCCTGTGATAGGATAAGAGGGCGTCTCTCACACACAGGATTCCTATAAGATAATAGGGTCAGCGGTGCCTCCCTGTGATGGGATAAGAGGGCGTCTCACACACGGGATTCCTATAAGGTAATAGGGACAGCGGTGCCTCCCTGTGATGGGATAAGAGAGCGTCTCACACAGGGGATTCCTATAAGGTAATAGGGACAGCGGCGCCTCCCTGTGATGGGATAAGAGGGCGTCTCACACACAGGATTCCTATAAGGTAATAGGGACAGCGGCGCCCCCCTGTGATGGGATAAGAGGGCGTCTCACACACAGGATTCCTATAAGGTAATAGGGACAGCGGCGCCCCCCTGTGATGGGATAAGAGGGCGTCTCACACACACAGGATTCCTATAAGGTAATAGGGACAGCGGTGCCCCCCTGTGATGGGATAAGAGGGCGTCTCACACACACAGGGGATTCCTATAAGGTAATAGGGACAGCGGTGCCTCCCTGTGATGGGATAAGAGGGCGTCTCACACACAGGATTCCTATAAGGTAATAGGGACAGCGGCGCCCCCCTGTGATGGGATAAGAGGGCGTCTCACACACACAGGATTCCTATAAGGTAATAGGGACAGCGGTGCCCCCCTGTGATGGGATAAGAGGGCGTCTCACACACACAGGGGATTCCTATAAGGTAATAGGGACAGCGGCGCCCCCCTGTGATAGGATAAGAGGGCGTCTCACACACACAGGATTCCTATAAGGTAATAGGGACAGCGGTGCCTCCCTGTGATGGGATAAGAGGGCGTCTCACACACGGGATTCCTATAAGGTAATAGGGACAGCGGTGCCTCCCTGTGATGGGATAAGAGGGCGTCTCACACACAGGATTCCTATAAGGTAATAGGGTCAGCGGCGCCCCCCTGTGATGGGATAAGAGGGCGTCACACACACACAGGATTCCAATAAGGTAATAGGGACAGCGGCGCCCCCCTGTGATAGGATAAGAGGGCGTCTCACACACACAGGATTCCTATAAGGTAATAGGGTCAGCGGTGCCTCCCTGTGATGGGATAAGAGGGCGTCTCACACACAGGATTCCTATAAGGTAATAGGGACAGCGGTGCCTCCCTGTGATGGGATAAGAGGGCGTCTCACACACAGGATTCCTATAAGGTAATAGGGACAGCGGCGCCGCCCTGTGATGGGATAAGAGGGCGTCTCACACACAGGATTCCTATAAGGTAATAGGGACAGCGGTGCCTCCCTGTGATGGGATAAGAGGGCGTCTCACACACACAGGATTCCTATAAGGTAATAGGGACAGCGGTGCCCCCCTGTGATGGGATAAGAGGGCGTCTCACACACGGGATCCCTATAAGGTAATAGGGACAGCGGTGCCCCCCTGTGATGGGATAAGAGGGCGTCTCACACACAGGATTCCTATAAGATAATAGGGACAGCAGTGCCTCCCTGTGATAGGATAAGAGGGCGTCTCACACACAGGATTCCTATAAGGTAATAGGGACAGTGGTGCCCCCCTGTGATGGGATAAGAGGGCGTCTCACACACGGGATTCCTATAAGATAATAGGGACAGCGGTGCCTCCCTGTGATGGATAAGAAGGCGTCTCACACACACAGGATTCCTATAAGGTAATAGGGACAGTGGTGCCTCCCTGTGATGGGATAGGAGGGCGTCTCACACACAGGGGATTCCTATAAGGTAATAGGGACAGCGGTGCCCCCCTGTGATGGGATAAGAGGGCGTCTCACACACAGGGGATTCCTATAAGGTAATAGGGACAGCGGTGCCTCCCTGTGATGGGATAAGAGGGCGTCTCACACACACAGGATTCCTATAAGGTAATAGGGACAGCGGTGCCTCCCTGTGATGGGATAAGAGGGCGTCTCACACACAGGATTCCTATAAGGTAATAGGGACAGCGGTGCCTCCCTGTGATAGGATAAGAGGGCGTCTCACACACAGGATTCCTATAAGGTAATAGGGACAGTGGTGCCCCCCTGTGATGGGATAAGAGGGCGTCTCACACACGGGATTCCTATAAGATAATAGGGACAGCGGTGCCTCCCTGTGATGGATAAGAAGGCGTCTCACACACACAGGATTCCTATAAGGTAATAGGGACAGTGGTGCCTCCCTGTGATGGGATAGGAGGGCGTCTCACACACAGGGGATTCCTATAAGGTAATAGGGACAGCGGTGCCCCCCTGTGATGGGATAAGAGGGCGTCTCACACACGGGATTCCTATAAGGTAATAGGGACAGCGGTGCCCCCTGTGATGGGATAAGAGGGCGTCTCACACACAGAGGGGATTCCTATAAGGTAATAGGGACAGCGGCGCCCCCCTGTGATGGGATAAGAGGGCGTCTCACACACACGGGATTCCAATAAGGTAATAGGGACAGCGGCGCCCCCCTGTGATGGGATAAGAGGGCGTCTCACACACAGGGGATTCCTATAAGGTAATAGGGACAGCGGTGCCCCCCTGTGATGGGATAAGAGGGCGTCTCAAACACGGGATTCCTATAAGGTAATAGGGACAGCGGTGCCTCCCTGTGATGGGATAAGAGAGCGTCTCACACACAGGATTCCTATAAGGTAATAGGGACAGCGGTGCCCCCCTGTGATGGGATAAGAGGGCGTCTCACACACAGGATTCCTATAAGGTAATAGGGACAGCGGTGCCCCCCTGTGATGGGATAAGAGGGCGTATCACACACACAGGATTCCTATAAGGTAATAGGGACAGCGGTGCCCCCCTGTGATGGGATAAGAGGGCGTCTCACACACACAGGATTCCTATAAGGTAATAGGGACAGCGGTGCCCCCCTGTGATGGGATAAGAGGGCGTCTCACACACACGGGATTCCTATAAGGTAATAGGGACAGCGGTGCCCCCCTGTGATGGGATAAGAGGGCGTCTCACACACACAAGGGATTCCTATAAGGTAATAGGGACAGCGGCGCCCCCCTGTGATAGGATAAGAGGGCGTCTCACACACACAGGATTCCTATAAGGTAATAGGGACAGCGGTGCCCCCCTGTGATGGGATAAGAGGGCGTCTCACACACAGGATTCCTATAAGGTAATAGGGACAGCGGCGCCTCCCTGTGATGGGATAAGAGGGCGTCTCACACACACAGGGGATTCCTATAAGATAATAGGGACAGCGGCGCCCCCCTGTGATGGGATAAGAGGGCGTCTCACACAGGGGATTCCTATAAGGTAATAGGGACAGCGGTGCCCCCCTGTGATGGGATAAGAGGGCGTCTCACACAGGGGATTCCTATAAGGTAATAGGGACAGCGGTGCCTCCCTGTGATGGGATAAGAGGGTGTCTCACACACACACAGGATTCCTATAAGGTAATAGGGACAGCGCTGCCTCCCTGTGATGGGATAAGAGGGCGTCTCACACACGGGATTCCTATAAGGTAATAGGGACAGCGGTGCCTCCCTGTGATGGGATAAGAGGGCGTCTCACACACGGGATTCCTATAAGGTAATAGGGACAGCGGTGCCCCCCTGTGATGGGATAAGAGGGCGTCTCACACACACAGGATTCCTATAATGTAATAGGGACAGCGGCGCCCCTCTGTGATGGGATAAGAGGGCGTCTCACACACAGGGGATTCCTATAAGGTAATAGGGACAGCGGTGCCTCCCTGTGATGGGATAAGAGGGCGTCTCACACACACAGGATTCCTATAAGATAATAGGGACAGCGGTGCCTCCCTGTGATGGGATAAGAGGGCGTCTCACACACAGGATTCCTATAAGGTAATAGGGACAGGGGCGCCCCCCTGTGATGGGATAAGAGGGCGTCTCACACACAGGATTCCTATAAGGTAATTGGGACAGCAGCGCCCCCTGTGATGGGATAAGAGGGCGTCTCACACACAGGGGATTCCTATAAGGTAATAGGGACAGCGGTGCCTCCCTGTGATGGGATAAGAGGGCGTCTCACACACACAGGATTCCTATAAGATAATAGGGACAGCGGTGCCTCCCTGTGATGGGATAAGAGGGCTTCTCACACACAGGGGATTCCTATAAGGTAATAGGGACAGCGGTGCCCCCCTGTGATGGGATAAGAGGGCGTCTCACACACAGGATTCCTATAAGGTAATAGGGTCAGCGGTGCCCCCCTGTGATGGGATAAGAGGGCGTCTCACACACGGGATTCCTATAAGGTAATAGGGACAGCGGCGCCTCCCTGTGATGTGATAAGAGGGCGTCTCACACAAAGGATTCCTATAAGGTAATAGGGACAGCGGCGCCCCCCTGTGATGGGATAAGAGGGCGTCTCACACACACACGGGATTCCTATAAGGTAATAGGGACAGTGGTGCCCCCCTGTGATGGGATAAGAGGGCGTCTCACACACAGGATTCCTATAAGGTAATAGGGACAGCGGTGCCCCCCTGTGATGGGATAAGAGGGCGTCTCACACACAGGATTCCTATAAGGTAATAGGGACAGCGGCGCCCCCCTGTGATGGGATAAGAGGGCGTCTCACACACAGGATTCCTATAAGGTAATTGGGTCAGCGGTGCCCCCCTGTGATGGGATAAGAGGGCGTCTCACACACAGGATTCCTATAAGGTAATAGGGACAGCGGTGCCTCCCTGTGATGGGATAAGAGGCGTCTCACACACGGGATTCCTATAAGGTAATAGGGACAGCGGTGCCCCCCGGTGATGGGATAAGAGGGCGTCTCACACACGGGATTCCTATAAGGTAATAGGGTCAGCGGTGCCCCCCGGTGATGGGATAAGAGGGCGTCTCACACACGGGATTCCTATAAGGTAATAGGGACAGCGGCGCCTCCCTGTGATGTGATAAGAGGGCGTCTCACACAAAGGATTCCTATAAGGTAATAGGGACAGCGGCGCCTCCCTGTGATGGGATAAGAGGGTGTCTCACACACACACGGGATTCCTATAAGGTAATAGGGACAGTGGTGCCCCCCTGTGATGGGATAAGAGGGCGTCTCACACAAAGGATTCCTATAAGATAATAGGGACAGCGGCGCCCCCCTGTGATGGGATAAGAGGGCGTCTCACACAAAGGATTCCTATAAGGTAATAGGGACAGCGGTGCCCCCCTGTGATGGGATAAGAGGGCGTCTCACACACACACGGGATTCCTATAAGGTAATAGGGACAGTGGTGCCCCCCTGTGATGGGATAAGAGGGCGTCTCACACACAGGATTCCTATAAGGTAATAGGGACAGCGGTGCCTCCCTGTGATGGGATAAGAGGGCGTCACACACACGGGGGATTCCTATAAGGTAATAGGGACAGCGGTGCCCCCCTGTGATGGGATAAGAGGGCGTCTCACACAGGGGATTCCTATAAGGTAATAGGGACAGCGGTGCCTCCCTGTGATGGGATAAGAGGGCGTCTCACACACACAAGGGATTCCTATAAGGTAATAGGGACAGCGGTGCCTCCCTGTAATGGGATAAGAGGGTGTCTCACACACAGGATTCCTATAAGGTAATAGGGTCAGCGGTGCCTCCCTGTGATGGGATAAGAGGGCGTCTCACACACGGGATTCCTATAAGGTAATAGGGACAGCGGTGCCCCCCTGTGATGGGATAAGAGGGCGTCTCACACACGGGATTCCTATAAGGTAATAGGGACAGCGGTGCCTCCCTGTGATGGGATAAGAGGGCGTCTCACACACAGGATTCCTATAAGGTAATAGGGACAGCGGTGCCTCCCTGTGATGGGATAAGAGGGCGTCACACACACGGGGGATTCCTATAAGGTAATAGGGACAGCGGTGCCTCCCTGTGATGGGATAAGAGGGCGTCTCACACACACGGGGTTCCTATAAGGTAATAGGGTCAGCGGTGCCTCCCTGTGATGGGATAAGAGGGCGTCTCACACAAGGTTCCTATAAGGTAATAGGGACAGCGGTGCCCCCCTGTGATGGGATAAGAGGGCGTCTCACACACGGGATTCCTATAAGGTAATAGGGACAGCGGTGCCTCCCTGTGATGGGATAAGAGGCGTCTCACACACAGGATTCCTATAATGTAATAGGGACAGCGGTGCCTCCCTGTGATGGGATAAGAGGGCGTCTCACACACGGGATTCCTATAAGGTAATAGGGACAGCGGTGCCTCCCTGTGATGGGATAAGAGGGCGTCTCACACACACAGTATTCCTATAAGGTAATAGGGACAGCGGCGCCGCCCTGTGATGGGATAAGAGGGCGTCTCACACACAGGATTCCTATAAGGTAATAGGGACAGCGGTGCCCCCCTGTGATGGGATAAGAGGGTGTCTCACACACAGGATTCCTATAAGGTAATAGGGACAGCGGTGCCTCCCTGTGATGGGATAAGAGGGCGTCTCACACACGGGATTCCTATAAGGTAATAGGGACAGCGGTGCCTCCCTGTGATGGGATAAGAGGACGTCTCACACACACAGTATTCCTATAAGGTAATAGGGACAGCGGCGCCGCCCTGTGATGGGATAAGAGGGCGTCTCACACACAGGATTCCTATAAGGTAATAGGGACAGCGGTGCCTCCCTGTGATGGGATAAGAGGGCGTCTCACACACGGGGGATTCCTATAAGGTAATAGGGACAGCGGTGCCTCCCTGTGATGGGATAAGAGGGCGTCTCACACACGGGATTCCTATAAGGTAATAGGGACAGCGGTGCCCCCCTGTGATGGGATAAGAGGGCGTCTCACACACACAGTATTCCTATAAGGTAATAGGGACAGCGGCGCCGCCCTGTGATGGGATAAGAGGGCGTCTCACACACAGGATTCCTATAAGGTAAAAGGGACAGCGGTGCCTCCCTGTGATGGGATAATAGGGACAGCGGTGCCCCCCTGTGATGGGATAAGAGGGCGTCTCACACTGGGGATTCCTATAAGGTAATAGGGACAGCGGTGCCCCCCTGTGATGGGATAAGAGGGCGTCTCACACACAGGATTCCTATAAGGTAATAGGGACAGCGGTGCCTCCCTGTGATGGGATAAGAGGGCGTCTCACACACAGGATTCCTATAAGGTAATAGGGACAGCGGCGCCCCCCTGTGATGGGATAAGAGGGCGTCTCACACACACAGGATTCCTATAAGGTAATAGGGACAGCGGTTCCCCCCTGTGATGGGATAAGAGGGCGTCTCACACACACGGGATTCCTATAAGGTAATAGGGACAGCGGCGCCGCCCTGTGATGGGATAAGAGGACGTCTCACACACAGGATTCCTATAAGGTAATAGGGACAGCGGAGCCTCCCTGTGATGGGATAAGAGGGCGTCTCACACTGGGGATTCCTATAAGGTAATAGGGACAGCGGTGCCTCCCTGTGATGGGATAAGAGGGCGTCTCACACTGGGGATTCCTATAAGGTAATAGGGACAGCGGTGCCTCCCTGTGATGGGATAAGAGGGCGTCTCACACACACGGGATTCCTATAAGGTAATAGGGACAGCGGTGCCCCCCTGTGATGGGATAAGAGGGCGTCTCACACACACGGGATTCCTATAAGGTAATAGGGACAGCGGCGCCTCCCTGTGATGGGATAAGAGGGCGTCTCACACACGGGGATTCCTATAAGGTAATAGGGACAGCGGTGCCCCCCTGTGATGGGATAAGAGGGCGTCTCACACACGGGATTCCTATAAGGTAATAGGGACAGCGGTGCCTCCCTGTGATGGGATAAGAGAGCGTCTCACACACAGGATTCCTATAAGGTAATAGGGACAGCGGCGCCTCCCTGTGATGGGATAAGAGGGCGTCTCACACACACGGGATTCCTATAAGGTAATAGGGACAGCGGCGCCCCCCTGTGATGGGATAAGAGGGCGTCTCACACACACGGGATTCCTATAAGGTAATAGGGACAGCGGTGCCTCCCTGTGATGGGATAAGAGGGCGTCTCACACACAGGGGATTCCTATAAGGTAATAGGGACAGCGGTGCCTCCCTGTGATGGGATAAGAGGGCGTCTCACACACACAGGATTCCTATAAGATAATAGGGACAGCGGCGCCTCCCTGTGATGGGATAAGAGGGCGTCTCACACACAGGATTCCTATAAGGTAATAGGGACAGCGGTGCCCCCCTGTGATGGGATAAGAGGGCGTCTCACACACAGGATTCCTATAAGGTAATAGGGACAGCGGTGCCCCCCTGTGATGGGATAAGAGGGCGTCTCACACACGGGATTCCTATAAGGTAATAGGGACAGCGGTGCCCCCCTGTGATGGGATAAGAGGGCGTCTCACACACAGGATTCCTATAAGGTAATAGGGACAGCGGTGCCTCCCTGTGATGGGATAAGAGGGCGTCTCACACACGGGATTCCTATAAGGTAATAGGGACAGCGGTGCCTCCCTGTGATGGGATAAGAGGGCGTCACACACACGGGATTCCTATAAGGTAATAGGGACAGCGGTGCCCCCCTGTGATGGGATAAGAGGGCGTCTCACACACACGGGATTCCTATAAGGTAATAGGGACAGCGGCGCCTCCCTGTGATGGGATAAGAGGGCGTCTCACACACGGGGATTCCTATAAGGTAATAGGGACAGCGGTGCCCCCCTGTGATGGGATAAGAGGGCGTCTCACACACGGGATTCCTATAAGGTAATAGGGACAGCGGTGCCTCCCTGTGATGGGATAAGAGAGCGTCTCACACACAGGATTCCTATAAGGTAATAGGGACAGCGGCGCCTCCCTGTGATGGGATAAGAGGGCGTCTCACACACACGGGATTCCTATAAGGTAATAGGGACAGCGGCGCCCCCCTGTGATGGGATAAGAGGGCGTCTCACACACACGGGATTCCTATAAGGTAATAGGGACAGCGGTGCCCCCTGTGATGGGATAAGAGGGCGTCTCACACACAGGGGATTCCTATAAGGTAATAGGGACAGCGGTGCCTCCCTGTGATGGGATAAGAGGGCGTCTCACACACGGGATTCCTATAAGGTAATAGGGACAGCGGTGCCCCCCTGTGATGGGATAAGAGGGCGTCTCACACACACACAGGATTCCTATAAGATAATAGGGACAGCGGCGCCCCCCTGTGATGGGATAAGAGGGCGTCTCACACACAGGATTCCTATAAGGTAATAGGGACAGCGGTGCCCCCCTGTGATGGGATAAGAGGGCGTCTCACACACGGGATTCCTATAAGGTAATAGGGACAGCGGTGCCCCCCTGTGATGGGATAAGAGGGCGTCTCACACACAGGATTCCTATAAGGTAATAGGGACAGCGGTGCCTCCCTGTGATGGGATAAGAGGGCGTCTCACACACGGGATTCCTATAAGGTAATAGGGACAGCGGTGCCTCCCTGTGATGGGATAAGAGGGCGTCACACACACGGGGGATTCCTATAAGGTAATAGGGACAGCGGTGCCTCCCTGTGATGGGATAAGAGGGCGTCTCACACACACGGGGTTCCTATAAGGTAATAGGGTCAGCGGTGCCTCCCTGTGATGGGATAAGAGGGCGTCTCACACACAGGGTTCCTATAAGGTAATAGGGACAGCGGTGCCACCCTGTGATGGGATAAGAGGGCGTCTCACACACGGGATTCCTATAAGGTAATAGGGACAGCGGTGCCTCCCTGTGATGGGATAAGAGGGCGTCTCACACACAGGATTCCTATAATGTAATAGGGACAGCGGTGCCTCCCTGTGATGGGATAAGAGGGCGTCTCACACACGGGATTCCTATAAGGTAATAGGGACAGCGGTGCCCCCCTGTGATGGGATAAGAGGGCGTCTCACACACACAGTATTCCTATAAGGTAATAGGGACAGCGGCGCCGCCCTGTGATGGGATAAGAGGGCGTCTCACACACAGGATTCCTATAAGGTAATAGGGACAGCGGTGCCTCCCTTTGATGGGATAAGAGGGCGTCTCACACACGGGGGATTCCTATAAGGTAATAGGGACAGCGGTGCCCCCCTGTGATGGGATAAGAGGGCGTCTCACACTGGGGATTCCTATAAGGTAAAAGGGACAGCGGTGCCTCCCTGTGATGGGATAATAGGGACAGCGGTGCCCCCCTGTGATGGGATAAGAGGGCGTCTCACACTGGGGATTCCTTAAAGGTAATAGGGACAGCGGTTCCTCCCTGTGATGGGATAAGAGGGCGTCTCACACACACGGGATTACTATAAGGTAATAGGGACAGCGGTGCCCCCCTGTGATGGGATAAGAGGGCGTCTCACACACAGGGGATTCCTATAAGGTAATAGGGACAGCGGCGCCCCCCTGTGATGGGATAAGAGGGCGTCTCACACACACAGGATTCCTATAAGGTAATAGGGACAGCGGTTCCCCCCTGTGATGGGATAAGAGGGCGTCTCACACACACGGGATTCCTATAAGGTAATAGGGACAGCGGCGCCGCCCTGTGATGGGATAAGAGGACGTCTCACACACAGGATTCCTATAAGGTAATAGGGACAGCGGTGCCTCCCTGTGATGGGATAAGAGGGCGTCTCACACTGGGGATTCCTATAAGGTAATAGGGACAGCGGTGCCTCCCTGTGATGGGATAAGAGGGCGTCTCACACACACGGGATTCCTATAAGGTAATAGGGACAGCGGTGCTTCCCTGTGATGGGATAAGAGGGCGTCTCACACACACGGGATTCCTATAAGGTAATAGGGACAGCGGCGCCTCCCTGTGATGGGATAAGAGGGCGTCTCACACACGGGGGATTCCTATAAGGTAATAGGGACAGCGGTGCCTCCCTGTGATGGGATAAGAGAGCGTCTCACACACAGTATTCCTATAAGGTAATAGGGACAGCGGCGCCTCCCTGTGATGGGATAAGAGGGCGTCTCACACACGGGGGATTCCTATAAGGTAATAGGGACAGCGGTGCCTCCCTGTGATGGGATAAGAGAGCGTCTCACACACAGTATTCCTATAAGGTAATAGGGACAGCGGCGCCTCCCTGTGATGGGATAAGAGGGCGTCTCACACACACGGGATTCCTATAAGGTAATAGGGACAGCGGCGCCCCCCTGTGATGGGATAAGAGGGCGTCTCACACACACGGGATTCCTATAAGGTAATAGGGACAGCGGTGCCCCCCTGTGATGGGATAAGAGGGCGTCTCACACACAGGGGATTCCTATAAGGTAATAGGGACAGCGGTGCCTCCCTGTGATGGGATAAGAGGGTGTCACACACACAGGATTCCTATAAGTTAATAGGGACAGCGGTGCCCCCCTGTGATGGGATAAGAGGGCGTCTCACACACGGGATTCCTATAAGGTAATAGGGACAGCGGTGCCTCCCTGTGATGGGATAAGAGGACGTCTCACACACACAGGATTCCTATAAGATAATAGGGACAGCGGCGTCCCCCTGTGATGGGATAAGAGGGCGTCTCACACACAGGATTCCTATAAGGTAATAGGGACAGCGGTGCCTCCCTGTGATGGGATAAGAGGGCGTCTCACACACGGGATTCCTATAAGGTAATAGGGACAGCGGTGCCCCCCTGTGATGGGATAAGAGGGCGTCTCACACACAGGATTCCTATAAGGTAATAGGGACAGCGGTGCCTCCCTGTGATGGGATAAGAGGGCGTCTCACACACAGGGGATTCCTATAAGGTAATAGGGACAGTGGTGCCTCCCTGTGATGGGATAAGAGGGCGTCTCACACACACAGGATTCCTATAAGGTAATAGGGTCACCAGTGCCCCCCTGTGATGGGATAAGAGGGCGTCTCACACACAGGATTCCTATAAGGTAATAGGGACAGCGGTGCCCCCCTGTGATGGGATAAGAGGGCGTCTCACACACAGGATTCCTATAAGGTAATAGGGACAGCGGTGCCCCCCTGTGATGGGATAAGAGGGCGTCTCACACACACAGCATTCCTATAAGGTAATAGGGACAGCGGCGCCCCCCTGTGATGGGATAAGAGGGCGTCTCACACACGGGATTCCTATAAGGTAATAGGGACAGCGGTGCCTCCCTGTGATGGGATAAGAGGGCGTCTCACACACACGGGATTCCTATAAGGTAATAGGGACAGCGGCGCCTCCCTGTGATGGGATAATAGGGCGTCTCACACACAGGATTCCTATAAGATAATAGGGACAGCGGTGCCTCCCTGTGATGGGATAAGAGGGCGTCTCACACACAGGATTCCTATAAGGTAATAGGGACAGCGGTGCCCCCCTGTGATGGGATAAGAGGGCGTCTCACACACGGGATTCCTATAAGGTAATAGGGACAGCGGTGCCCCCCTGTGATGGGATAAGAGGGCGTCTCACACACACGGGATTCCTATAAGGTAATAGGGACAGCGGTGCCTCCCTGTGATGGGATAAGAGGGCGTCTCACACACGGGATTCCTATAAGGTAATAGGGACAGCGGTGCCCCCCTGTGATGGGATAAGAGGGCGTCTCACACACGGGGGATTCCTATAAGGTAATAGGGACAGCGGTGCCTCCCTGTGATGGGATAAGAGGGCGTCTCACACACAGGATTCCTATAAGATAATAGGGACAGCGGTGCCCCCCTGTGATGGGATAAGAGGGCGTCTCACACACGGGATTCCTATAAGGTAATAGGGACAGCGGCGCCCCCCTGTGATGGGATAAGAGGGCGTCTCACACACAGGATTCCTATAAGGTAATAGGGACAGCGGTGCCTCCCTGTGATGGGATAAGAGGGCGTCTCACACACACAGGATTCCTATAAGGTAATAGGGACAGCGGTGCCCCCCTGTGATGGGATAAGAGGGCATCTCACACACAGGATTCCTATAAGGTAATAGGGACAGCGGTGCCCCCCTGTGATGGGATAAGAGGGCGTCTCACACACGGGATTCCTATAAGGAAATAGGGACAGCAGCGCCCCCTGTGATGGGATAAGAGGGTGTCTCACACACACAGGATTCCTATAAGGTAATAGGTAAAGCGGTGCCTCCCTGTGATGGGATAAGAGGGCGTCTCACACACAGGATTCCTATAAGGTAATAGGGACAGCGGCGCCCCCCTGTGATGGGATAAGAGGGCGTCTCACACACAGGATTCCTATAAGGTAATAGGGACAGCGGTGCCCCCCTGTGATGGGATAAGAGGGCGTCTCACACACACGGGATTCCTATAAGGTAATAGGGACAGCAGCGCCCCCTGTGATGGGATAAGAGGGCGTCTCACACACAGGATTCCTATAAGGTAATAGGGACAGCGGAGCCTCCCTGTGATGTGATAAGAGGGCGTCTCACACACAGGATTCCTATAAGGTAATAGAGACAGCGGTGCCTCCCTGTGATGGGATAAGAGGGCGTCTCACACACACGGGATTCCTATAAGGTAATAGGGACAGCGGTGCCCCCCTGTGATGGGATAAGAGGGCGTCTCACACACACAGGATTCCTATAAGATAATAGGGACAGCGGTGCCTCCCTGTGATGGGATAAGAGGGTGTCTCACACACGGGGTTCCTATAAGGTAATAGGGACAGCGGTGCCCCCCTGTGATGGGATAAGAGGGCGTCTCACACACAGGATTCCTATAAGGTAATAGGGACAGCGGTGCCTCCCTGTGATGGGATAAGAGGGCGTCTCACACACACGGGATTCCTATAAGGTAATAGGGACAGCGGTGCCTCCCTGTGATGGGATAAGAGGGCGTCTCACACACACGGGATTCCTATAAGATAATAGGGACAGCGGTGCCCCCCTGTGATGGGATAAGAGGGCGTCTCACACACACGGGATTCCTATAAGGTAATAGGGACAGCGGTGCCTCCCTGTGATGGGATAAGAGGGCGTCTCACACACACGGGATTCCTATAAGATAATAGGGACAGCGGTGCCCCCCTGTGATGGGATAAGAGGGCGTCTCACACACACGGGATTCCTATAATGTAATAGGGACAGCGGTGCCCCCCTGTGATGGGATAAGAGGGCGTCTCACACACGGGATTCCTATAAGGTAATAGGGACAGCAGCGCCCCCTGTGATGGGATAAGAGGGCGTCTCACACACAGGATTCCTATAAGGTAATAGGGACAGCGGTGCCTCCCTGTGATGGGATAAGAGGGCGTCTCACACACAGGGGATTCCTATAAGGTAATAGGGACAGCGGTGCCTCCCTGTGATGGGATAAGAGGGCGTCTCACACACGGGAATCCTATAAGGTAATAGGGACAGCGGTGCCCCCCTGTGATGGGATAAGAGGGCGTCTCACACACAGGATTCCTATAAGGTAATAGGGACAGCGGTGCCCCCCTGTGATGGGATAAGAGGGCGTCTCACACACACAGGATTCCTATAAGGTAATAGGGTCAGCGGTGCCTCCCTGTGATGGGATAAGAGGGCGTCTCACACACGGGATTCCTATAAGATAATAGGGACAGCGGTGCCCCCCTGTGATGGGATAAGAGGGCGTCTCACACACAGGATTCCTATAAGGTAATAGGGACAGCGGCGCCCCCCTGTGATGGGATAAGAGGGCGTCTCACACACACACGGGATTCCTATAAGGTAATAGGGACAGCGGCGCCCCCCTGTGATGGGATAAGAGGGCGTCTCACACACGGGGGATTCCTATAAGGTAATAGGGACAGCAGCGCCCCCTGTGATGGGATAAGAGGGCGTCTCACACACAGGATTCCTATAAGGTAATAGGGACAGCGGTGCCTCCCTGTGATGGGATAAGAGGGCGTCTCACACACGGGATTCCTATAAGGTAATAGGGACAGCGGTGCCTCCCTGTGATGGGATAAGAGGGCGTCTCACACACAGGATTCCTATAAAGTAATAGGGTCAGCGGCGCCCCCCTGTGATGGGATAAGAGGGCGTCACACACACACAGGATTCCTATAAGGTAATAGGGTCAGCAGTGCCCCCCTGTGATGGGACAAGAGGGCGTCACACACACACACAGGATTCCTATAAGGTAATAGGGTCAGCGGTGCCCCCCTGTGATGGGATAAGAGGGCGTCACACACACACAGGATTCCTATAAGATAATAGGGACAGCAGCGCCCCCCTGTGATGGGATAAGAGGGCGTCTCACACACACAGGATTCCTATAAGGTAATAGGGTCAGCGGTGCCCCCCTGTGATGGGATAAGAGGGCGTCACACACACACAGGATTCCTATAAGGTAATAGGGTCAGCGGTGCCCCCCTGTGATGGGATAAGAGGGCGTCACACACACACAGGATTCCTATAAGGTAATAGGGTCAGCGGCGCCCCCCTGTGATGGGATAAGAGGGCGTCTCACACACAGGATTCCTATAAGGTAATAGGGACAGCAGTGCCTCCCTGTGATGGGATAAGAGGGCGTCTCACACACACGGGATTCCTATAAGGTAATAGGGACAGCGGTGCCTCCCTGTGATGGGATAAGAGGGCGTCACACACACGGGATTCCTATAAGATAATAGGGACAGCGGTGCCCCCCTGTGATGGGATAAGGGGGCGTCTCACACACAGGATTCCTATAAGGTAATAGGGACAGCGGTGCCTCCCTGTGATGGGATAAGAGGGCGTCTCACACACGGGATTCCTATAAGGTAATAGGGACAGCGGTGCCTCCCTGTGATGGGATAAGAGGGCGTCTCACACACGGGATTCCTATAAGGTAATAGGGACAGCGGTGCCTCCCTGTGATGGGATAAGAGGGCGTCACACACACGGGATTCCTATAAGATAATAGGGACAGCGGTGCCCCCCTGTGATGGGATAAGGGGGCGTCTCACACACAGGATTCCTATAAGGTAATAGGGACAGCGGCGCCCCCCTGTGATGGGATAAGAGGGCGTCTCACACACAGGGGATTCCTATAAGGTAATAGGGACAGTGGCGCCCCCCTGTGATGGGATAAGGGGGCGTCTCACACACAGGATTCCTATAAGGTAATAGGGACAGCGGCGCCCCCCTGTGATGGGATAAGAGGGCGTCTCACACACGGGATTCCTATAAGATAATAGGGACAGCGGCGCCCCCCTGTGATGGGATAAGGGGGCGTCTCACACACAGGATTCCTATAAGGTAATAGGGACAGCGGTGCCTCCCTGTGATGGGATAAGAGGGCGTCTCACACACGGGATTCCTATAAGGTAATAGGGACAGCGGTGCCTCCCTGTGATGGGATAAGGGGGCGTCTCACACACAGGATTCCTATAAGGTAATAGGGACAGTGGCGCCCCCCTGTGATGGGATAAGAGGGCGTCTCACACACGGTTCCTATAAGGTAATAGGGACAGCGGTGCCCCCCTGTGATGGGATAAGAGGGCGTCTCACACACAGGATTCCTATAAGGTAATAGGGACAGCGGTGCCTCCCTGTGATGGGATAAGGGGGCGTCTCACACACAGGATTCCTATAAGGTAATAGGGACAGCGGTGCCTCCCTGTGATGGGATAAGAGGGCGTCTCACACACAGGGGATTCCTATAAGGTAATAGGGACAGCGGTGCCCCCCTGTGATGGGATAAGAGGGCGTCTCACACACAGGATTCCTATAAGGTAATAGGGACAGCGGTGCCCCCCTGTGATGGGATAAGAGGGCGTCTCACACACAGGATTCCTATAAGATAATAGGGACAGCGGCGCCCCCCTGTGATGGGATAAGAGGGCGTCTCACACACAGGGGATTCCTATAAGATAATAGGGACAGCGGCGCCTCCCTGTGATGGGATAAGAGGGCGTCTCACACACAGGATTCCTATAAGGTAATAGGGACAGCGGTGCCTCCCTGTGATGGGATAAGGGGGCGTCTCACACACAGGATTCCTATAAGATAATAGGGACAGCGGCGCCCCCTGTGATGGGATAAGAGGGCGTCTCACACACAGGATTCCTATAAGATAATAGGGACAGCGGTTCCTCCCTGTGATGGGATAAGAGGGCGTCTCACACACACGGGATTCCTATAAGGTAATAGGGACAGCGGCGCCCCCCTGTGATGGGATAAGAGGGCGTCTCACACACAGGATTCCTATAAGGTAATAGGGACAGCGGTGCCTCCCTGTGATGGGATAAGAGGGCGTCTCACACACAGGGGATTCCTATAAGGTAATAGGGACAGCGGTGCCTTCCTGTGATGGGATAAGAGGGCGTCACACACACAGGATTCCTATAAGGTAATAGGGACAGTGGCGCCCCCCTGTGATGGGATAAGAGGGCGTCTCACACACGGGATTCCTATAAGGTAATAGGGACAGCGGTGCCTCCCTGTGATGGGATAAGAGGGCGTCTCACACACAGGATTCCTATAAGGTAATAGGGACAGCGGTGCCCCCCTGTGATGGGATAAGAGGGCGTCTCACACACGGGATTCCTATAAGGTAATAGGGACAGCGGTGCCTCCCTGTGATGGGATAAGAGGGCATCTCACACACAGGATTCCTATAAGGTAATAGGGACAGTGGCGCCCCCCTGTGATGGGATAAGAGGGCGTCTCACACACGGGATTCCTATAAGGTAATAGGGACAGCGGTGCCCCCCTGTGATGGGATAAGAGGGCGTCTCACACACGGGATTCCTATAAGGTAATAGGGACAGCGGTGCCTCCCTGTGATGGGATAAGAGGGCGTCTCACACACAGGATTCCTATAAGGTAATAGGGACAGTGGCGCCCCCCTGTGATGGGATAAGAGGGCGTCTCACACACCAAACCTATAAGGTAATAGGGACAGCGGTGCCTCCCTGTGATGGGATAAGAGGGCGTCTCACACACGGGATTCCTATAAGGTAATAGGGACAGCGGTGCCTCCCTGTGATGGGATAAGGGGGCGTCTCACACACAGGATTCCTATAAGGCAATAGGGACAGCGGCGCCTCCCTGTGATGGGATAAGAGGGCGTCTCACACACAGGATTCCTATAAGGTAATAGGGACAGCGGTGCCCCCCTGTGATGGGATAAGAGGGCGTCTCACACACGGGGGATTCCTATAAGGTAATAGGGACAGTGGCGCCCCCCTGTGATGGGATAAGGGGGCGTCTCACACACAGGATTCCTATAAGGTAATAGGGACAGCGGCGCCCCCCTGTGATGGGATAAGAGGGCGTCTCACACACGGGGTTCCTATAAGGTAATAGGGACAGCGGCGCCCCCCTGTGATGGGATAAGGGGGCGTCTCACACACAGGATTCCTATAAGGTAATAGGGACAGCGGCGCCCCCCTGTGATGGGATAAGGGGGCGTCTCACACACAGGATTCCTATAAGGTAATAGGGACAGCGGCGCCTCCCTGTGATGGGATAAGAGGGCGTCTCACACACAGGATTCCTATAAGGTAATAGGGACAGCGGTGCCCCCCTGTGATGGGATAAGAGGGCGTCTCACACACGGGGGATTCCTATAAGGTAATAGGGACAGTGGCGCCCCCCTGTGATGGGATAAGGGGGCGTCTCACACACAGGATTCCTATAAGGTAATAGGGACAGCGGCGCCCCCCTGTGATGGGATAAGAGGGCGTCTCACACACGGGGTTCCTATAAGGTAATAGGGACAGCGGCGCCCCCCTGTGATGGGATAAGAGGGCGTCTCACACACAGGATTCCTATAAGGTAATAGGGACAGCGGTGCCTCCCTGTGATGGGATAAGAGGGCGTCTCACACACACAGGGTTCCTATAAGGTAATAGGGACAGCGGTGCCTCCCTGTGATGGGATAAGAGGGTGTCTCACACACAGGATTCCTATAAGATAATAGGGACAGCGGTGCCCCCCTGTGATGGGATAAGAGGGCGTCTCACACACACGGGATTCCTATAAGGTAATAGGGACAGCGGTGCCTCCCTGTGATGGGATAAGAGGGCGTCTCACACACACGGGATTCCTATAAGATAATAGGGACAGCGGTGCCTCCCTGTGATGGGATAAGAGGGCGTCTCACACACAGGATTCCTATAAGGTAATAGGGACAGCGGTGCCTCCCTGTGATGGGATAAGAGGGCGTCTCACACACACGGGATTCCTATAAGGTAATAGGGACAGCGGTGCCTCCCTGTGATGGGATAAGAGGGCGTCTCACACACACGGGATTCCTATAAGATAATAGGGACAGCGGTGCCCCCCTGTGATGGGATAAGAGGGCGTCTCACACACAGGGGATTCCTATAAGATAATAGGGACAGCGGTGCCCCCCTGTGATGGGATAAGAGGGCGTCTCACACACGGGATTCCTATAAGGTAATAGGGACAGCGGTGCCTCCCTGTGATGGGATAAGAGGGCGTCTCACACACAGGATTCCTATAAGGTAATAGGGACAGCGGCGCCCCCCTGTGATGGGATAAGAGGGCGTCTCACACACACAGGATTCCTATAAGGTAATAGGGACAGTGGCGCCCCCCTGTGATGGGATAAGAGGGCGTCTCACACACAGGATTCCTATAAGATAATAGGGACAGCGGTGCCTCCCTGTGATGGGATAAGAGGGCGTCTCACACACAGGATTCCTATAAGGTAATAGGGACAGCGGCGCCCCCCTGTGATGGGATAAGAGGGCGTCTCACACACACAGGATTCCTATAAGGTAATAGGTACAGCGGCGCCCCCCTGTGATGGGATAAGAGGGCGTCTCACACACAGGGGATTCCTATAAGGTAATAGGGACAGCGGTGCCTCCCTGTGATGGGATAAGAGGGCGTCTCACACACAGGATTCCTATAAGGTAATAGGGACAGCGGCGCCCCCCTGTGATGGGATAAGAGGGCGTCTCACACACGGGGTTCCTATAAGATAATAGGGACAGCGGCGCCCCCCTGTGATGGGATAAGAGGGCGTCTCACACACAGGGGATTCCTATAAGGTAATAGGGACAGTGGCGCCCCCCTGTGATGGGATAAGGGGGCGTCTCACACACAGGATTCCTATAAGGTAATAGGGACAGCGGCGCCCCCCTGTGATGGGATAAGAGGGCGTCTCACACACGGGGTTCCTATAAGGTAATAGGGACAGCGGTGCCTCCCTGTGATGGGATAAGAGGCGTCTCACACACGGGATTCCTATAAGATAATAGGGACAGCGGTGCCTCCCTGTGATGGGATAAGAGGGCGTCTCACACACGGGATTCCTATAAGGTAATAGGGACAGCGGTGCCCCCCTGTGATGGGATAAGAGGCGTCTCACACACGGGATTCCTATAAGATAATAGGGACAGCGGTGCCTCCCTGTGATGGGATAAGAGGGCGTCACACACACAGGATTCCTATAAGGTAATAGGGACAGCGGTGCCTCCCTGTGATGGGATAAGAGGGCGTCTCACACACAGGATTCCTATAAGGTAATAGGGACAGCGGTGCCTCCCTGTGATGGGATAAGAGGGCGTCTCACACACGGGGTTCCTATAAGGTAATAGGGACAGCGGCGCCCCCCTGTGATGGGATAAGAGGCGTCTCACACACGGGATTCCTATAAGGTAATAGGGACAGCAGTGCCCCCTGTGATGGGATAAGAGGGCGTCTCACACACGGGATTCCTATAAGGTAATAGGGACAGCGGTGCCTCCTGTGATGGGATAAGGGGGCGTCTCACACACGGGATTCCTATAAGGTAATAGGGACAGCGGCGCCCCCCTGTGATGGGATAAGACGGCGTCTCACACACACAGGATTCCTATAAGGTAATAGGGACAGCGGCGCCCCCCTGTGATGGGATAAGAGGGCGTCTCACACACAGGATTCCTATAAGGTAATAGGGACAGCGGTGCCTCCCTGTGATGGGATAAGAGGGCGTCTCACACACACGGGATTCCTATAAGGTAATAGGGACAGCGGTGCCTCCCTGTGATGGGATAAGAGGGCGTCTCACACACGGGATTCCTATAAGGTAATAGGGACAGCGGCGCACCCCTGTGATGGGATAAGAGGGCGTCTCACACACAGGGGATTCCTATAAGGTAATAGGGACAGCGGCGCCCCCCTGTGATGGGATAAGACGGCGTCTCACACACACGGGATTCCTATAAGATAATAGGGACAGCGGTGCCTCCCTGTGATGGGATAAGGGGGCGTCTCACACACAGGATTCCTATAAGGTAATAGGGACAGCGGCGCCCCCCTGTGATGGGATAAGAGGGCGTCTCACACACGGGATTCCTATAAGGTAATAGGGACAGCGGTGCCCCCCTGTGATGGGATAAGGGGGCGTCTCACACACAGGATTCCTATAAGGTAATAGGGACAGCGGTGCCTCCCTGTGATGGGATAAGAGGGCGTCTCACACACGGGGGATTCCTATAAGGTAATAGGGACAGCGGTGCCCCCCTGTGATGGGATAAGAGGGCGTCTCACACATGGGATTCCTATAAGGTAATAGGGACAGCGGTGCCTCCCTGTGATGGGATAAGAGGGCGTCTCACACACGGGATTCCTATAAGGTAATAGGGACAGCGGCGCCCCCCTGTGATGGGATAAGAGGGCGTCTCACACACACGGGATTCCTATAAGGTAATAGGGACAGCGGTGCCCCCCTGTGATGGGATAAGAGGGCGTCTCACACACACGGGATTCCTATAAGGTAATAGGGACAGAGGTGCCCCCCTGTGATGGGATAAGAGGGCGTCTCACACACACGGGATTCCTATAAGGTAATAGGGACAGCGGTGCCCCCCTGTGATGGGATAAGAGGGCGTCTCACACACGGGATTCCTATAAGGTAATAAGATCAGCGGTCTCAGACACATGGGTGAGTCACGGGAGTGGAGGAATCTCACCACAATCTCAGCTGCAGTCTCTCTCAAAGTCCGGTCGCTCAGGACCCTTCCTTGGTTGTCTCACAGACGGTCTCGCAGGTATCCGTGCGGCCGTCTCTCAGACCGGTGACAGACAGAGCTGTCAGAGGTCTGTGTCTCTTCTCCTCGATCTCTCACTCCCCGGCGTTGTGCGCTCTCCCTAACCTTGTATCTCTCGACGCCTGGTTGTCTCTTTGTAAGATGTTTCCTGTCCCTGCGCTTTAAACCCTGTATGTGTCTGTTCTCTCCCGCTGAGGTCCGTAGGTCACTTCAAGTTGACGGGATGTCTCTCTAACACCTCTCTGGCCTGTAGATGTCTCTCCCAGACCTGTCTCTCTTGATAGAGGTCCCTCTCCGTCTCAGACCCCTGTGTCAGGCCCGTCTCTTTTAGGCATGGATGGCTCGTTAGATGTCTGTCTCTCTTGGGCCTGGCAGTCTCTTAAGACTCTGTATAGATAGGTCTACTTGTCTGTGTATTTACATGTGTATGCGGTCTCTCTCAGGCCTGGCTGTTGTGTGCGGTCTAACACTTCTGTAAACATGTATAGGTCATGTGTCTGTCTATCCGCATATATACAGCTGTGTGTATATAAGCCTTCTCTCCCAAGCCTCTGTACGTGTGTACGTGTGTGCGTGTATATATATATATATATATATATATATACACACCTGTCTCTTATTGTGTCAGGCCTCTGTACGTGTGCGTGTGTGTGTGTGTATATATATATATATATATATATATATATATATACCCGTCTCTTATTGTGTCAGGCCTCTGTATGAATGGATATACACGTGTGTCACTGTGTATATACTGGTGTGTACATAAGCTGCTGGTATCAGTCAGCCCTGGCCGCCTTGTCTCCTGGGCCCTTGTGTGCGCGTGTATAGAGGTCACTTGCTGTCTCTTAGGCCTGCGGGTGTATATGTATACGTCTCACTTTCTGAGAGGCTGGTCTGTCTCTCTATCAGGCTATATACATCTGTCTATGGTTGAGCTGTTTGTGTGTATGTCTCGGGTTTCTATGCCTCTCTGAGACCTATCTCTCTCCCTCAGCCCTGTGTGTGTCTATACATATATACGTCTCACTTTTAGGCCTGGCTGTCTTGCTGAGTCAGGACCTGTATGAGATATGTATATATTTGTATTAGTTAGGACCTGTATGAGATATGTATTTATTTGTATTAGTTAGGACCTGTATGAGATAGATATTTGTATTAGTCGGGCCTGTCAGTCACTTGTTGTCTCTGTCAGACCTGTGTGTGATGGGTTGAACAATCTGTCTTTAGACCGTCTCTTTTCTTTCAGGTATCTGTGCATATATATATATCTCGCAGGCCTCTTTGCTTGTGCGTGTGGGTAGATATATATATATATACACACACACACACACTGTAGCTGTCTCTTGTGCGTGCGTATATATATATATATATATATATATATATATATATATATATATATAATTTCAGGCCCCTCTGTGTATATAATGTGTGTATATATACACACACACACTTGTGTGTGTATATACACCTAAGGCCACTGTGTGTGCATATGTATTTGCGTATGTGTATATATATGTATATATACACACACACACACACCTCAGGGTCTCTCTGTATATAATGTGTGCATATATACACCCCTGGCTTGTGTGTGTCTTTATATACAGTGTATATATAAACACACACCTCAGGCCTCTCTCTTTGTATACACTGTGTATATATACACCTCAGTATGTGTATGTATGTATGTATATATACACACACACACACACCTCGGGCCTCTCTCTCTGCGAGTGTGTGTATATATATTTATATATATACCCCGGCCTGTTTGTAAGTATATAAGTGTGTGTATATTTTTTATATATATATATATACACTGCCTGTCTGTGAGTATATACAGTGAGGGTATATAACGCTGCCTGTGCCTGTATATACAGTGTGAGTGTCTGTATATAACGCTGTCTGTGTGTGTATATAACGCTGTCGCCTCCTCTCCCCCCCCCCTCGGGGTTTCCCGGGCTCCCTCTCTCGCGTCTCTCTGTCGCCCCAGTCGCGATATGCCGCCTGGTTACGTCACGACACGCGGGGCCGCCTCCTCCTCCGTGCGGGGGATTCCAAAACAAGATGGCGGCCGCGCCGCGGGGTCACGTGACGTGCCTGCTCGGGCTGGGCGGGGCTGGGTTCGCACGGGGGGCGTGGTCTCTGGGGCGGATCACGTGACGTGCCTGTCTCGGGCTGGGCGGGCCAGGGCAGCACGGGGGGGCGTGGTCTCTGGGGAGGTGCACAGACGTAGGGAGGAGCGTTGGGCGGAAGAGGGCGGGACTGTTCTAGTTGTCAATCACCACCTCCGGGCGTTTTGTTTGCAATGACAAAGTTGTCAATATTTTTTTTCAAGTATACTTTATTGGTAATAATGACAGCCATGTTTTTTAAGATAACTTTATTGTTAATGACAAAAACATGTATTTGGCATCTGCAAATACTGGGTTTTTTTTCACTTTATTGGCAATGACAGGGATGACAATGTTTATTAAATCGTTATGGAAAAAACTTTATTGACAACGAGCATGTTTCATTTTTACGTCATGGACCATGGGCGCGCGTGACAATGATTTGTTTGATGAAAACTTTATTGACTATGTTATTCACAATTACTTTCAATATTAAACTTTATTGACACATTATGTCTTAACATTGACAATTACAACTTTATTTAACATTGACAATTACAACTTTATTTAACATTGACAATTACAACTTTATTTAGCCTGACATAATTGTTCATTAAACTTTATCTCCACTAACAATGTTATTTTTATTGGTGCTTTTTTCACTCTAAACTTTATTGAAAATGACAATATCACAAAGATTTTAAAGGAAGAATGTTTGTTTTTTAAATAAAGTTTGTTTTATTTTTATTTAATTTATAAACAAACGAATAAACTTTATTGCTATTGAGTGATGACACAAAGACAATGTGCAGTGACACGGGGGGAGGGAAGGTCACTTTTACATTTCACTTTATTCTTTTCACATGGGCTCTATTTATTTCCCAAACAATCTGTATTTATTTCATCAACCCTCTGTATCTGTATCTGTTGTCTAAATTTAGCATAGGTTGAACTTGGACATACGTCCTTTTTCAGCTTAATCTACTTTGTAACTGTGTTATAAGGGGGGAGTGAGGGGATGGGGGGGAAAGGAGGGGGAGGGGATGGGGGGGAAAGGAGGGGGAGGGGATGGGGGGGAAAGGAGGGGGAGGGGATGGGGGGGAAAAGAGGGGGAGGGGATGGGGGGGAAAAGAGGGGGCGGGGATGGGGGGGAAAGGAGGGGGCGGGGATGGGGGGGAAAGGAGGGGGCGGGGATGGGGGAGAAAGGAGGGGGCGGGGATGGGGGAGAAAGGAGGGGGCGGGGATGGGGGAGAAAGGAGGGGGCGGGGATGGGGGAGAAAGGAGGGGGCGGGGATGGGGGGGAAAGGAGGGGGCGGGGATGGGGGGGAAAGGAGGGGAAAGGAGGGGGGGGGGGATGGGGGGGAAAGGAGGGGGCGGGGATGGGGGGGATGGGGGGGAAAGGAGGGGGCGGGGATGGGGGGGAAAGGAGGGGGCGGGGATGGGGGGGAAAGGAGGGGGCGGGGATGGGGGGGAAAGGAGGGGGCGGGGATGGGGGAGAAAGGAGGGGGCGGGGATGGGGGAGAAAGGAGGGGGCGGGGATGGGGGGGGAGGGGGCGGGGATGGGGGGGAAAGGGGGGGGGCGGGGATGGGGGGGAAAGGGGGGGGCGGGGATGGGGGGGAAAGGAGGGGGCGGGGATGGGGGGGAAATGAGGGGGCGGGGATGGGGGGGGGAAATGAGGGGGCGGGGATGGGGGGGGGAAATGAGGGGGCGGGGATGGGGGGGGGAAATGAGGGGGCGGGGATGGGGGGGGAAATGAGGGGGCGGGGATGGGGGGGGAAATGAGGGGGCGGGGATGGGGGGGGAAATGAGGGGGCGGGGATGGGGGGGGAAATGAGGGGGCGGGGATGGGGGGGGAAATGAGGGGGCGGGGATGGGGGGGGAAATGAGGGGGTGGGGATGGGGGGGAGGGGATGGGGGGGAAAGGAGGGGGAGGGGATGGGGGGGAAAGGAGGGGGAGGGGATGGGGGGGAAAGGAGGGGGAGGGGATGGGGGGGGAAGGAGGGGGAGGGGGATGGGGGGGAAAGGAGGGGGAGGGGGAAAAGGAGGGGATGGGGGGGAAAGAAGGGAGGGGGGATAGGATGTTGGGAGAGGGGATAGGAGGAGGGAGAGGGGATAGGAGGGAGAGGGGATAGGAGGGTGAGGGTGGGGATAGGAGGGTGAGGGTGGGGATAGGAGGGTGAGGGTGGGGATAGGAGGGAGAGGGGGAGGGGATAGGAGGGGGAGGTGTGAGTGGATAGGAGGGGTAGGGGTGAGTGGGAGGAGGGGATAGGAGAGGAGATGGGGGAGAGGATAGGAGGGGGCTAACATCATCTCACTCCCTTCTACTGTCTCTGTGCGTTCTCCCTACCAATTAGATTGTAAGCTCTTCGGTTCAGGGACTCCTCTTCCTAAATGTTACTTTTATGTAAGAAGCACTTATTCCCATGACCTGTTATTTGTATTATTTGTTATTTATATGATTGTCACGTATATTACTACTGTGAAGTGCTATGTACACTAATGGCTCTATATAAATAAAGACATACATACGCACATACATCTCAAACAGAAATAAAAGGGAAAAATATAAAGGGAGGGGACTCGTTCAATAATTCAATATAGTAATTATCAACTAATGCCGGGGTGCTCAACTCCAGTGCTCAAGCCCCCCAACAGGACAGGTCTTCAGGATATCCCAACATCAGCACAGGTGACTCAATCAGAGGCTCAGTCATTGTGTATGTGTGTATACCGGTATTACCACTCGGGTGTGTGTATGTGTATACCGGTATTACCTCTCTGGGCGTGTATGTGTATACCGGTATTACCTCTCTGGGCGTGTGTATTTGTATACCGGTATTACCTCTCTGGGTGTGTATGTGTATACCGATATTACCTCTCTGGGTGTGTATGTGTATACCGGTATTACCTCTCTGGGCGTGTATGTGTATACCGGTATTACCTCTCTGGGCGTGTATGTGTATACCGGTATTACCTCTCTGGGCATGTATGTGTATACCGGTATTACCTCTCTGGGCGTGTATGTGTATACCGGTATTACCTCTCTGGGCGTGTGTATGTGTATACCGGTATTACCTCTCTGGGCGTGTATGTGTATACCGGTATTACCTCTCTGGGCGTGTATGTGTATACCGGTATTACCTCTCTGGGTGTATGTGTATACCGGTATTACCTCTCTGGGCGTGTATGTGTATACCAGTATTACCTCTCTGGGCGTATATGTGTATAACGGTATTACCTCTCTGGGCGTGTATGTGTATACCGGTATTACCTCTCTGGGAGTGTATGTGTATACCGGTATTACCTCTCTGGGCGTGTATGTGTATACCGGTATTACCTCTATGGACGTGTATGTGTATACCGGTATTATCTCTCTGGGCGTGTATGTGTATAGTATTACCTCTCTGGGCGTGTATGTGTATACCGGTATTACCTCTCTGGGCGTGTATGTGTATACCGGTATTACCTCTCTGGGCATGTATGTGTATACCGGTATTACCTCTCTGGGCGTGTATGTGTATACCGGTATTACCTCTCTGGGCGTGTATGTGTATACCGGTATTACCTCTCTGGGCGTGTATGTGTATACGGTATTACCTCTCTTGTATACCGGTATTACCTCTCTGGGCGTGTGTATGTGTATACCGGTATTACCTCTCTGGGCGTGTATGTGTATACCGGTATTACCTCTCTGGGCGTGTATGTGTATATCGGTATTACCTCTCTGGGCGTATATGTGTATAACGGTATTACCTCTCTGGGCGTGTATGTGTATACCGGTATTACCTCTCTGGGCGTGTATGTGTATACCGGTATTACCTCTCTGGGCGTATATGTGTATAACGGTATTACCTCTCTGGGCGTGTATGTGTATACCGGTATTACCTCTCTGGGCGTGTATGTGTATACCGGTATTACCTCTCTGGGCGTATATGTGTATAACGGTATTACCTCTCTGGGCGTGTATGTGTATACCGGTATTACCTCTCTGGGTGTGTATGTGTATACCGGTATTACCTCTCTGGGCGTGTACGTGTATACCGGTATTACCTCTCTGGGTGTGTGTGTGTATACCGGTATTACCTCTCTGGGCGTGTATGTGTATACCGGTATTACCTCTCTGGGCGTGTATGTGTATACCGGTATTACCTCTCTGGGCGTGTACGTGTATACCGGTATTACCTCTCTGGGTGTGTATGTGTATACCGGTATTACCTCTCTGGGCGTGTATGTGTATACCGGTATTACCTCTCTGGGTGTGTATGTGTATACCGGTATTACCTCTCTGGGCGTGTATGTGTATACCGGTATTACCTCTCTGGGTGTGTATGTGTATACCGGTATTACCTCTCTGGGCGTGTATGTGTATACTGGTATTACCTCTCTGGACATAGTGAAATGACCGGCTTGGGGGGCACGGGATTTCCCCGAGCAGGGAGGGAGTAGGGCTGTTGCTAGGGGGCTGGGCAGCCTCCTCATCCTGATTAGTTGCATTACCCAGCAGCAACCAATCAGGAAGAGGTGTCAGGAGCCTGGTTCCTAGGGGCCGAGAGGAGGAAACAGCATGGAGCGGTCTGTGTGTGTGTCGGGCACATTGCACCTTTCACCGTTGTGTCCGGTATTTTTGGAGACGCCGCGTGTGAACTGGTAACATGGCGTGACGGATCGATGGCGTGTGGCTATAACTCCAGAGGAAGGAGAACGAGCGCGTCACGCTAGGAACACGCACAGGCGCAGCGGAGGAAACGGCGCTGACCCCCATCCGCAGACAAGAAGCAGTCACAGAAACGCCACACAACAGGAGACACCACATCACGTGACCCCCGCCGGGAGACGGAGGACGCCCGCTTAGCCGCGCTTTAAGTACACCGGTGTCGGCAGCGCCCCGGTACAGCACCGTGACCCCAGGATTCCAGCTTTAGAAACCCCCAGAAGTTATTTTGGTGTGTTTTTATTTTCTCTTCGGGGTCTTATACACCCTGGCCGGGCGTTTCCGGGCGTGTCCCCGGGGGGCATTGGTGTGAAATCTGTGTTTAGACGGGGTCTGAAGCCATGTTGGGGGGGGGGGGGGGAGAGGCCCGAAGCAATGTTGGGGGTGGTGGGGGGGAGAGAGGCCCGAAGCGATGTTGGGGGTGGGGGGGGAGAGGCCCGAAGCAATGTTAGGGGGGGGGGGGGGGGAGAGAGGCCCGAAGCGATGTTGGGGGTGGGGGGGGAGAGGCCCGAAGCAATGTTAGGGGGGGGGGGGGGGGAGAGAGGCCCGAAGAAGATGTTGGGGGTGGGGGGGGAGAGAGGCCCGAAGCAATGTTAGGGGGGGGGGGGGGGAGAGAGGCCCGAAGCAATGTTGGGGGGGGGGGAGAGGCCCGAAGCAATGTTGGGGGGGGGGGGAGAGGCCCGAAGCAATGTTGGGGGGGGGGGGGGGGAGAGAGGTCCGAAGCCATGTTGGGGGGGGGGGGGGAGAGGCCCGAAGCGATGTTGGGGGGGGGGGGGGGGAGAGAGGCCCGAAGCTATGTTGGGGGGGGGGGGGGGGGGGAAGAGAGGCCCGAAGCGATGTTGGGAGGGGGGGGGGGGAAGAGAGGCCCGAAGCGATGTTGGGGGGGGGAGGCCCGAAGCAATGTTGGGGGGGGGGGGGAGTCTCCCCTTAAACTCACACGCCCTGACCCCCCCCCCCAAACTTTGCACCCCATTAGAACACTTGTATTACATTTAGGCCGTGGACACGCGGTATATCCTCTTATTTCTCCTCTTTACCGACGGCAGCACCTCGCCAGTTACAGGCCCCGCCGCCGGGTACTTCCCCTGTTCCCCGCGCATCAATACAATCCCCGCAATGATCAGTCATTCGCTAAGCTACCGATCGGAGAAGATTCGGCTCGGGGGCTCACTAAATGGCTGCCAGTGCAGCAGAAGAGGACCAAAGATGCAAAGTCCTGTGAGGAAGATCATGTGACCAGGCAGTCACTAGATACAATCGGTGCACTGCTAGAGAGGGAGGGGCTCAAAAAGGGGCGTGCCAGAGCCTGCTTCAGAAGAGGAAGGGGGTGTGACTTTGTAAATGGTTGCTATAGAAACAAAAACCGCTTGTTACATTATAATACACTAAAAATGTCATTCAGAGATTTTTTTTAAAATAAAAATGCTACAAGTATTTCCTCCTCGTACAGAACGGATTAAAACCACACGTGGGATATTTAGCGCAAGTTTTAATGATGGCGGAGGAAGATTAAAATCCGCCCCTGGCTTCCGCTTCACCCCGAGGGGCTAGTGAGGAATCTCCATACGCTGCAGCCTGTCCACCGAGCTGTATAATGATACCGAGTATGCCCCGCTGAAAAAGCTGCAGTATAGAACAACGTTGGGTCCCCCAATGTGACGATGAGTATCTCTGGATGCAGATGCAGCAGCGTATAACGGTGCAGAGTCTCTCTGGATGCAGATGCGGCAGCGTATAACGGTGCAGAGTCTCTCCGGATGCAGATGCAGCAGCGTATAACGGTGCAGAGTCTCTCCGGATGCAGATGCAGCAGTACGCAGTGGTGCCGAGTATCTCCCTCACACTTCCTCGGGTCGGTACACGCGGATGTGGATGGCGGAGTTGTTTCGCCCCCGGACCCCCGGCTCCCGTCCTCTCCCCCCTCGGGCTCCACGTCGTCGGTTAGTTCCACGGTGGAGGTGCTGGCGGAGATCGCGAGGGCCCCGGGCCCCGAAACCTGCAGCTGGAGGGCCAGATTAATGGCGCGGCCGACCGCGAGGCCCAGGCCGTGCACCCGGAGTTCCCTGTGGCCCCCGGCTCCCAGGAGCCGATGGCAACGCCCCAGCTGGGCCCGGAAATCGGTCTTGGTGTTGACGTAGATGTCGTTGGGGAGTCGCGGGGGGCGGGGGGGAGGCCGGCGGCGATGGGGGGGGCCTGGACCCGCTCCGGTGAGGTCGTCAGATCCGCCATCTCCTGGGGGAGGGACAAGGTGAAGTTACTGTGTCTACTGAGGGAGGGGGGATATCAGCACCCTATTCCTGGGGGGATGGGGGGATATCAGCACCCTGTTCCTGGGGGGGTGGAGGGGGGGGTGTAGTTCAGCACCCTGTTCCTGGGGGGGGGGGGTAGAGTTCAGCACCCTGTTCCTGGGGGGGAGGGGGAGATCAGCACCCTGTTCCTGGGGGGGGGGGGGGTGTAGTTCAGCACCCTGTTCCTGGGGGGGTGGGGGTAGAGTTCAGCACCCTGTTCATGGGGGGGGGGGGAGGGGTAGAGTTCAGCACCCTGTTCCTGGGGGGGAAGGGGGGGTAGAGTTCAGCACCCTGTTCCTGGGGGGGGGGGGGGTAGATCAGCACCCTGTTCCTGGGGGGGGGTAGATCAGCACCCTGTTCCTGGGGGGGGGTAGATCAGCACCCTGTTCCTGGGGGGGAGGGGGGATGTCGTTCAGCACCCTGTTCCTGGGGGGGGTAGAGTTCAACACCCTGTTCCTGGGGGGGGGGGGGAAGGGTAGAGTTCAGCACCCTGTTCCTGGGGGGGAGGGGGGGTTTAGTTCAGCACCCTGTTCCTGGGGGGGGGGGGGTAGATCAGCACCCTGTTCCTGGGGGGCGGGGTAGATCAGCACCCTGTTCCTGGGGGTGATTTAGTTCAGCACCCTGTTCCTGGGTGGGGGAGGGGGGGTATAGATCAGCACCCTGTTCCTGGGGGGGATGGGGGGGTGTAGATCAGCACCCTGTTCATGGGGGGGGAGGGGTAGAGTTCAGCACCCTGTTCCTGGGGGGGGAGGGGGGGTAGAGTTCAGCACCCTGTTCCTGGGGGGGGGGGGGTAGATCAGCACCCTGTTCCTGGGGGGGGGGTAGATCAGCACCCTGTTCCTGGGGGGGGGGGGTAGATCAGCACCCTGTTCCTGGGGGGGGAGGGGGGATGTAGTTCAGCTCCCTGTTCCTGGGGGGGGGGGGGAAGGGTAGAGTTCAGCACCCTGTTCCTGGGGGGGGTGGGGGGGTGTAGATCAGCACCCTGTTCATGGGGGGGGGAGGGGTAGAGTTCAGCACCCTGTTCCTGGGGGGGAGGGGGGGGGTAGAGTTCAGCACCCTGTTCCTGGGGGGGGGGGGGGTAGATCAGCACCCTGTTCCTGGGGGGGGGGGTAGATCAGCACCCTGTTCCTGGGGGGGGGGGGGGTAGATCAGCACCCTGTTCCTGGGGGGGAGGGGGGATGTAGTTCAGCACCCTGTTCCTGGGGGGGGTAGAGTTCAACACCCTTTTCCTGGGGGGGGGGGGGGGGAAGGGTAGAGTTCAGCACCCTGTTCCTGGGGGGGAGGGGGGGGGTTTAGTTCAGCACCCTGTTTCTGGGGGGGGGGGTAGATCAGCACCCTGTTCCTGGGGGGGGGTAGATCAGCACCCTGTTCCTGGGGGTGATTTAGTTCAGCACCCTGTTCCTGGGTGGGGGAGGGGGGGTATAGATCAGCACCCTGTTCCTGGGGGGGATGGGGGGGGTGTAGATCAGCACCCTGTTCATGGGGGGGGGGGGGTAGAGTTCAGCACCCTGTTCCTGGGGGGGAGGGGGGGGGTAGAGTTCAGCAACCTGTTCCTGGGGGGGGGGTAGATCAGCACCCTGTTCCTGGGGGGGGGGGGGGGTAGATCAGCACCCTGTTCCTGGGGGGGGGGGGGGGTAGATCAGCACCCTGTTCCTGGGGGGGAGGGGGGATGTAGTTCAGCACCCTGTTCCTGGGGGGGGGGGTAGAGTTCAGCACCCTGTTCCTGGGGGGGGGAGGGGTAGATCAGCACCCTGTTCCTGGGGGGGGAGGGGTAGATCAGCACCCTGTTCCTGGGGGGGGGAGGGGTACAGTTCAGCACCCTGTTCCTGGGGGGGGGGGGGGTAGATCAGCCCCCTGGGGGGGTAATAGATAAGGTGGGGGGGATATCGGACGGGGGCCCGCACGGGACATTCCTCTCTCACCTGTCCGCGCGCCGCTGCTGCTATCACGTGACTCCGCGGGCAGGGGTTCCAGTGGGAGGATTATAAGGGGGGCGTGGCCAAACATAACATCACCGCTGACCAATCAGCGGCGCGCACCCCCCCCCCCCCCATCTACTGCAGTGTATGGGCTGGGGGGTCACGTGGGGCAGTCCTGTTCTATAGCACGTGTGTGTGTGTGTGTGTGTGTGTGTGTGTGTGTGTGTGTGTGTGTGTGTGTGTGTGTGTGTGTGTGTGTGTGTACACGTGTGTGTGTGTGTGTGTACACGTGTGTGTGTGTGTGTACACGTATGTGTGTGTGTACATGTATGTGTGTGTGTACATGTATGTGTGTACGTGTGTACATGTATGTGTGTGTGTACATGTATGTGTGTGTGTGTGTGTGTACATGTATGTGTGTGTACATGTATGCGTGTGTGTACATGTATGTGTGTACGTGTGTATATGTGTGTGTGTACATGTATGTGTGTGTGTACATGTATGTGTGTGTACGTATGTATGTGTATGTGTGTGTGTACATGTATGTGTGTGTGTACATGTATGCGTGTGTGTACATGTATGTGTGTGTACGTATGTATGTGTATGTGTGTGTGTACATGTATGTGTGTGTGTACATGTATGTGTGTGTGTACATGTATGTGTGTGTACGTATGTATGTGTGTGTGTGTGTGTACATGTATGTGTGTGTGTACATGTATGTGTGTACGTGTGTACATGTGTACATGTATGCGTGTGTGTACATGTATGTGTGTACGTGCGTACATGTATGTGTGTGTATATGATAATATAACAGCATGTTCTTGTATAGCGCTGCTAGGTTTATGTAGCGCGTTACAGAGACATTTTGCAGGCACAGGTCCCTGCCCCGTGGAGCTTACACTCTGTGTTATTAGTGCCTGAGGCACAGGGAGATAAATTAGTTAGTTGGTGGGGGTATATTTAAGATATATATGGGGGTGGTGGGGGTATATTTAATATATATATGGGGGGTGGGGGTATATTTAATATATATATGGGGGGTGGTGGGGGTATATTTAATATATATATACTGGGGTGGTGGGGTATATTTAATATATGGGGGTGGGGGTATATTTAATATATATATACGGGGGTGGTGGGGGTATATTTAATATATGGGGGTGGGGGTATATTTAATATATATATATGGAGGTGGTGTGGGTTTATTTAATATATATATGGGGGTGGGGGTATATTTAATATATATATGGGGGTGGTGGGGGTATATTTAATATATATACGGGGGGTGGGGTATATTTAATATATGGGGGTGGGGGTATATTTAATATATATATATATATATATACGGGGTGGTGGGGTATATTTAATATATGGGGGTGGGGGTATATTTAATATATGGGGGTGGGGTATATTTAATATATATACGGGGGTGGTGGGGGTATATTTAATATATGGGGGTGGTGGGGTATATTTAATATATATACGGGGGTGGTAGGGATATATTTAATATATATATGGAGGTGGTGGGGGTTTATTTAATATATATGGGGGGTGGTGGGGGTTTATTTAATATATATATGGGGTGGTGAGGGTATATTTCATATATATATATGGGGTGGTGGGGGTATATTTAATATATATATGGAGTGGTGGGGGTATATTTAATATATATGGGGTGGTGGGGGTATATTTAATATATATATATGGGGTGGTGGGGGTATATTTAATATATATATATATATGTAGGGGTATATTTAATATATATATGGGGGTGGTGGGGGTATATTTAATATATATATATATGGGGTGGGGGTATATTTAATATATATATGTGGGTGGTGGGGGTATATTTAATATATATATGTGGGTGGTAGGGGTATATTTAATATATATATATAGGGTGCTAGGGGTATATTTAATATATATATATGGGGTGGTGGGGGTATATTTAATATATATATGGGGTGGTGGGGGTATATTTAATATATATATGGGGTGGTGGGGGTATATTTAATATATATATGGGGGTGGTGGGGGTATATTTAATATATATATATGGGGTGGTGGGGGTATATTTAATATATATATATATATATATATAGGGTGGTGGGGGTATATTTAATATATATATGGGGGTGGTGGGGGTATATTTAATATATATATATATGGGGGTGGGGGTATATTTAATATATATATGGGGGTGGGTGGGGGTATATTTAATATATATATGGGGTGGTGGGGGTATATTTAATATATATATATGGGGTGGTGGGGGTATATTTAATATATATATGGGGGTGGTAGGGGTATATTTAATATATATATGGGGTGGTGGGGGTATATTTAATATATATATGGGGGTGGTGGGGGTATATCTTCTTATTATATATTAGTGAAAGCACTGTATGCCTGTCTGCATCTCCTGTGTCCCTAGGGGAAATCTCATTGGTCCCTTGGCCCGCCCGCCCCCACACCTCTCATTGGAACTACAGTAAGTCCTCGTTTTACGACGCGTCGCTTTACGACGAATGGCTTATCCGACGCTGCGCAATGCATCCCTACGGCCAGTTTTACGACGCCGAAATGGCTTATCCGACGCTCTTACGACGCTTTGCAAAGTTGCAACATTATGTCAATCAGAGAAATCCTCCAGATCAGTCTGTGTGAGGGTTTGTGGGGTATTTAGGCCTTTAAACATGTCTAACAGTTTTATTATACAGTTCTGGATTCAATAAATATAATATTTACATCATAATGTATGTGTGTGCAGCATAATCTTATTGTTTGAGTAAAATATTTTGTGTATTTTAGCATTAAAAATGCCTTCAGGAACGGAACGTTTCATTTAAACAGTGGGGGGGGGTAGAGTTCAGCACCCTGTTCCTGGGGGGGAGGGGGAGATCAGCACCCTGTTCCTGGGGGGGAGGGGGAGATCAGCACCCTGTTCCTGGGGGGGGGGGGGGGGTGTAGTTCAGCACCCTGTTCCTGGGGGGGGGGAGGGGGGGGGTAGAGTTCAGCACCCTGTTCCTGGGGGGGGAGGGGGGGGGTAGAGTTCAGCACCCTGTTCCTGGGGGGGAGGGGGGGGGTAGAGTTCAGCACCCTGTTCCTGGGGGGGAGGGGGGGGTAGAGTTCAGCACCCTGTTCCTGGGGGGGGGGGGTAGATCAGCACCCTGTTCCTGGGGGGGGGTAGATCAGCACCCTGTTCCTGGGGGGGGGGGGGTAGATCAGCACCCTGTTCCTGGGGGGAGGGGGGATGTCGTTCAGCACCCTGTTCCTGGGGGGGGTAGAGTTCAACACCCTGTTCCTGGGGGGGGGGGGAAGGGTAGAGTTCAGCACCCTGTTCCTGGGGGGGAGGGGGGGTTTAGTTCAGCACCCTGTTCCTGGGGGGGGGGGGGGTAGATCAGCACCCTGTTCCTGGGGGGGGGGGTAGATCAGCACCCTGTTCCTGGGGGTGATTTAGTTCAGCACCCTGTTCCTGGGTGGGGGAGGGGGGGTATAGATCAGCACCCTGTTCCTGGGGGGGATGGGGGGGTGTAGATCAGCACCCTGTTCATGGGGGGGGGAGGGGTAGAGTTCAGCACCCTGTTCCTGGGGGGGGGTAGATCAGCACCCTGTTCCTGGGGGGGGGGGGGTAGATCAGCACCCTGTTCCTGGGGGGGAGGGGGGATGTCGTTCAGCACCCTGTTCCTGGGGGGGGTAGAGTTCAACACCCTGTTCCTGGGGGGGGGGGGAAGGGTAGAGTTCAGCACCCTGTTCCTGGGGGGGAGGGGGGGGTTTAGTTCAGCACCCTGTTCCTGGGGGGGGGGGGGGGTAGATCAGCACCCTGTTCCTGGGGGGGGGGGTAGATCAGCACCCTGTTCCTGGGGGTGATTTAGTTCAGCACCCTGTTCCTGGGTGGGGGAGGGGGGGTATAGATCAGCACCCTGTTCCTGGGGGGGATGGGGGGGTGTAGATCAGCACCCTGTTCATGGGGGGGGGAGGGGTAGAGTTCAGCACCCTGTTCCTGGGGGGGGGTAGATCAGCACCCTGTTCCTGGGGGGGGGGGGGGTAGATCAGCACCCTGTTCCTGGGGGGGAGGGGGGATGTCGTTCAGCACCCTGTTCCTGGGGGGGGTAGAGTTCAACACCCTGTTCCTGGGGGGGGGGGGAAGGGTAGAGTTCAGCACCCTGTTCCTGGGGGGGAGGGGGGGTTTAGTTCAGCACCCTGTTCCTGGGGGGGGGGGGGGTAGATCAGCACCCTGTTCCTGGGGGGGGGGGTAGATCAGCACCCTGTTCCTGGGGGTGATTTAGTTCAGCACCCTGTTCCTGGGTGGGGGAGGGGGGGTATAGATCAGCACCCTGTTCCTGGGGGGGATGGGGGGGTGTAGATCAGCACCCTGTTCATGGGGGGGGAGGGGTAGAGTTCAGCACCCTGTTCCTGGGGGGGGGGGGTAGAGTTCAGCACCCTGTTCCTGGGGGGGGGGGGGTAGATCAGCACCCTGTTCCTGGGGGGGGGGGGTAGATCAGCACCCTGTTCCTGGGGGGGGGGGGTAGATCAGCACCCTGTTCCTGGGGGGGAGGGGGGATGTAGTTCAGCACCCTGTTCCTGGGGGGGGGGGGTAGAGTTCAGCACCCTGTTCCTGGGGGGGGGGGGAAGGGTAGAGTTCAGCACCCTGTTCCTGGGGGGGGTGGGGGGTGTGTAGATCAGCACCCTGTTCATGGGGGGGGGAGGGGTAGAGTTCAGCACCCTGTTCCTGGGGGGGAGGGGGGGGTAGAGTTCAGCACCCTGTTCCTGGGGGGGGGGGTAGATCAGCACCCTGTTCCTGGGGGGGGGGGGTAGATCAGCACCCTGTTCCTGGGGGGGGGGGGGGTAGATCAGCACCCTGTTCCTGGGGGGGAGGGGGGATGTAGTTCAGCACCCTGTTCCTGGGGGGGGTAGAGTTCAACACCCTGTTCCTGGGGGGGGGGGGGGAAGGGTAGAGTTCAGCACCCTGTTCCTGGGGGGGAGGGGGGGGTTTAGTTCAGCACCCTGTTCCTGGGGGGGGGGGGGTAGATCAGCACCCTGTTCCTGGGGGGGGGGTAGATCAGCACCCTGTTCCTGGGGGTGATTTAGTTCAGCACCCTGTTCCTGGGTGGGGGAGGGGGGGTATAGATCAGCACCCTGTTCCTGGGTGGGGGAGGGGGGGTATAGATCAGCACCCTGTTCCTGGGGGGGTGTAGATCAGCACCCTGTTCATGGGGGGGGGGAGGGGTAGAGTTCAGCACCCTGTTCCTGGGGGGGAGGGGGGGGTAGAGTTCAACACCCTGTTCCTGGGGGGGGGGGGAAGGGTAGAGTTCAGCACCCTGTTCCTGGGGGGGAGGGGGGGGTTTAGTTCAGCACCCTGTTCCTGGGGGGGGGGGGGGTAGATCAGCACCCTGTTCCTGGGGGGGGGTAGATCAGCACCCTGTTCCTGGGGGTGATTTAGTTCAGCACCCTGTTCCTGGGTGGGGGAGGGGGGGTATAGATCAGCACCCTGTTCCTGGGTGGGGGAGGGGGGGTATAGATCAGCACCCTGTTCCTGGGGGGGATGGGGGGTGTAGATCAGCACCCTGTTCATGGGGGGGGGGGAGGGGTAGAGTTCAGCACCCTGTTCCTGGGGGGGAGGGGGGGGGGTAGAGTTCAGCAACCTGTTCCTGGGGGGGGGGTAGATCAGCA
>NW_027456778.1:226403-249882 GCF_040206685.1 Ascaphus truei | reverse complement strand
GGTATAGATCAGCACCCTGTTCCTGGGTGGGGGAGGGGGGGGTATAGATCAGCACCCTGTTCCTGGGGGGGATGGGGGGTGTAGATCAGCACCCTGTTCATGGGGGGGGGGGGAGGGGTAGAGTTCAGCACCCTGTTCCTGGGGGGGAGGGGGGGGGGGGTAGAGTTCAGCAACCTGTTCCTGGTGGGGGGGGTAGATCAGCACCCTGTTCCTGGGGGGGGGGGGGGGGTAGATCAGCACCCTGTTCCTGGGGGGGGGGGGGTAGATCAGCACCCTGTTCCTGGGGGGGAGGGGGGATGTAGTTCAGCACCCTGTTCCTGGGGGGGGGGGGGTAGAGTTCAGCACCCTGTTCCTGGGGGGGGAGGGGGGGGGGTAGAGTTCAACACCCTGTTCCTGGGGGGGGGGGGGAAGGTAGAGTTCAGCACCCTGTTCCTGGGGGGGAGGGGGGGGTTTAGTTCAGCACCCTGTTCCTGGGGGTGATTTAGTCAGCACCCTGTTCCTGGGTGGGGGAGGGGGGTATAGATCAGCACCCTGTTCCTGGGTGGGGGAGGGGGGGGTATAGATCAGCACCCTGTTCCTGGGGGGGTGTAGATCAGCACCCTGTTCATGGGGGGGGGGGAGGGTAGAGTTCAGCACCCTGTTCCTGGGGGGGAGGGGGGGGGGTAGAGTTCAACACCCTGTTCCTGGGGGGGGGGGGGAAGGGTAGAGTTCAGCACCCTGTTCCTGGGGGGGAGGGGGGGGTTTAGTTCAGCACCCTGTTCCTGGGGGGGGGGGGTAGATCAGCACCCTGTTCCTGGGGGGGGGGTAGATCAGCACCCTGTTCCTGGGGGTGATTTAGTTCAGCACCCTGTTCCTGGGTGGGGGAGGGGGGGTATAGATCAGCACCCTGTTCCTGGGTGGGGGAGGGGGGGTATAGAGCAGCACCCTGTTCCTGGGGGGGATGGGGGGTGTAGATCAGCACCCTGTTCATGGGGGGGGGGGAGGGGTAGAGTTCAGCACACCTGTTCCTGGGGGGGAGGGGGGGGGGGTAGAGTTCAGCAACCTGTTCCTGGGGGGGGGGTAGATCAGCACCCTGTTCCTGGGGGGGGGGGGGGGTAGATCAGCACCCTGTTCCTGGGGGGGGGGGTAGATCAGCACCCTGTTCCTGGGGGGGAGGGGGGATGTAGTTCAGCACCCTGTTCCTGGGGGGGGGGGGGGGTAGAGTTCAGCACCCTGTTCCCTGGGGGGAGGGGTAGATCAGCACCCTGTTCTTGGGGGGGGGGAGGGGTAGATCAGCACCCTGTTCCTGGGGGGGGGAGGGGTACAGTTCAGCACCCTGTTCCTGGGGGGGGGGGGGGGGTAGATCAGCCCCCTGGGGGGGTTAATAGATAAGGTGGGGGGGATATCGGACGGGGGCCCGCACGGGACATTCCTCTCTCACCTGTCCGCGCGCCGCTGCTGCTATCACGTGACTCCGCGGGCAGGGGTTCCAGTGGGAGGATTATAAGGGGGCGTGGCCAAACATAACATCACCGCTGACCAATCAGCGGCGCGCACCCCCCCCCCCCCCATCTACTGCAGTGTATGGGCTGGGGGGTCACGTGGGGGCAGTCCTGTTCTATAGCACGTGTGTGTGTGTGTGTGTGTGTGTGTGTGTGTGTGTGTGTGTGTGTGTGTGTGTGTGTGTGTGTGTGTGTGTGTGTGTGTGTGTGTACACGTGTGTGTGTGTGTGTGTGTGTGTGTGTGTGTGTGTGTGTGTGTGTGTGTACACGTGTGTGTGTGTGTGTGTGTGTGTGTACACGTATGTGTGTGTGTACATGTATGTGTGTGTGTACATGTATGTGTGTACGTGTGTACATGTATGTGTGTGTGTGTACATGTATGTGTGTGTGTGTGTACATGTATGTGTGTGTACATGTATGCGTGTGTGTACATGTATGTGTGTACGTGTGTATATGTGTGTGTACATGTATGTGTGTGTGTACATGTATGTGTGTGTACGTATGTATGTGTATGTGTGTGTGTACATGTATGTGTGTGTGTGTACATGTATGCGTTGTGTGTACATGTATGTGTGTGTACGTATGTATGTGTATGTGTGTGTGTACATGTATGCGTGTGTGTACATGTATGTGTGTGTGTACATGTATGTGTGTGTACGTATGTATGTGTGTGTGTACATGTATGTGTGTGTGTACATGTATGTGTGTACGTGTGTACATGTGTACATGTATGCGTGTGTGTACATGTATGTGTGTACGTGCGTACATGTATGTGTGTGTACATGATAATATAACAGCATGTTCTTGTATAGCGCTGCTAGGTTTATGTAGCGCGTTACAGAGACATTTTGCAGGCACAGGTCCCTGCCCCCGTGGAGCTTACACTCTGTGTTATTAGTGCCTGAGGCACAGGGAGATAAATTAGTTAGTTGGTGGGGGTATATTTAAGATATATATGGGGGTGGTGGGGGTATATTTAATATATATATGGGGGGTGGGGGTATATTTAATATATATATGGGGGGTGGGTGGGGGTATATTTAATATATATACTGGTGGTGGTGGGGTATATTTAATTATATGGGGGTGGGGGGTAATTTAATATATATATACGGGGGGTGGTGGGGGTATATTTAATATATGGGGGGTGGGGGTATATTTAATTTATATATATGGAGGTGGTGTGGGTTTATTTAATATATATATGGGGGTGGGGGTATATTTAATATATATATGGGGGTGGTGGGGGTATATTTAATATATATACGGGGGGTGGGGTATATTTAATATATGGGGGTGGGGGTATATTTAATATATATATATAATATATATACGGGGTGGTGGGGTATATTTAATATGGGGGTGGGGGTATATTTAATATATGGGGGTGGGGGGTATATTTAATATATATACGGGGGTGGTGGGGGTATATTTAATATATTGGGGGTGGGGGGGTATATATTAATATATATACGGGGGTGGTAGGGATATATTTAATATATATGAGTGGGTGGTGGGGGTTTATTTAATATATATATGGGGTGGTGGGGGGTTTATTTAATATATATATGGGGTGGTGAGGGTATATTTCATATATATATATATGGGGTGGTGGGGGTATATTTAATATATATATGGAGTGGTGGGGGTATATTTAATATATATGGGGTGGTGGGGGTATATTTAATATATATATGGGGTGGTGGGGGGTATATTTAATATATATATATTTATATATGTAGGGGTATATTTAATATATATATGGGGGTGGTGGGGGTATATTTATTATATATATAATTGGGTGGGGTGGGTATATTTAATATATATTGTGGGTGGTGGGGGTATATTTAATTATATATGTGGGTGGTAGGGGTATATTTAATATATATATATAGGGTGCTAGGGGTATATTTAATATTTATATATGGGGTGGTGGGGGTATATTTAATATATATATGGGGGTGGTGGGGGTATATTTAATATATATATGGGGTGGTGGGGGTATATTTAATATATATAGGGGGTGGTGGGGGTATATTTAATATATATATGGGGTGGTGGGGGTATATTTAATATATATATATATATAGGGTGGTGGGGGTATATTTAATATATATATGGGGGTGGTGGGGGTATATTTAATATATATATATGGGGGTGGGGGTATATTTAATATATATATGGGGGTGGTTGGGGGTATATTTAATATATATATGGGGTGGTGGGGGTATATTTAATATATATATGGGGTGGTGGGGGTATATTTAATATATATATAGGGGGGTGGTGGGGGTATATTTAATATATATATGGGGTGGTGGGGGTATATTTAATATATATATGGGGTGGTGGGGGTATATTTTAATATATATATGGGGGTGGTGGGGGTATATTTAATATATATATGGGGTGGTGGGGGTATATTTAATATTTATATGGGGGGTGGTGGGGGTATATTTAATATATATATGGGGTTGGTGGGGGTATATTTAATATATATATGGGGGTGGTAGGGGTATATTTAATATTATTATGGGGTGGTGGGGGTATATTTAATATATATATGGGGGTGGTGGGGGTATATCTTCTTATTATATATTAGTGAAAGCACTGTCATGCCTGTCTGCATCTCCTGTGTCCCTAGGGGAAATCTCATTGGTCCCTTGGCCCGCCCGCCCCCCACACTCTCATTGGAACTACAGTAAGTCCTCGTTTTACGACGCGTCGCTTTACGACGAATGGCTTATCCGACGCTGCGCAATGCATCCCTACGGCCAGTTTTTACGACGCCGAAATGGCTTATCCGACGCTCTTACGACGCTTTGCAAAGTTGCAACATTATGTCAATCAGAGAAAATCCTCCAGATCAGTCTGTGTGAGGGTTTGTGGGGTATTTATGCCTTTAAACATGTCTAACAGTTTTATTATACAGTTCTGGATTCAATAAATATAATATTTACATCATAATGTATGTGTGTGCAGCATAATCTTATTGTTTGAGTAAAATATTTTGTGTATTTTAGCATTAAAAATGCCTTCAGGAACGGAACGTTTCATTTTAAACAGTGTTTCCTACGGGAAAAACGGGGTTTCGCTTTACGACGCTTCGCTATCAGCCCGCCATTTTGAGTAACGCATTGCGTGGGATAACCGAGGACTACCTGTATATATATATAATGAGATATTATTAGGGAGAGGGAGCGGCTCAGTGAGTAACGACACTGACTGGCACTGAGATTGTTGCAGGGGAACCTGGTTCAATTCCCGGTGTCGGCTCCTTGTGATCGTGGGCGAGTCACTTTATCTCCCTGTGCCTCAGGCACCAAACACATAGATTGTAAGCTCAACGGGGCAGGGACCTGTGCCTGCAAAATGTCTCTGTAACGCGCTGCGTATAACTAGCAGCGCTATACAAGAACATGCTATTATTATTAATATTATGTGGGGGTATATTTAATATGTGTGGGGTATATTTAATATATATATGGGGGTGGGAGTATATTTAATATATGTATGGGGGTGGTGTGGGTATATTTAATATATGGGAGTGGGGGTATATTTAATATATATATATGTAGGTGGTGGGGGTATATTTAATATATATATATGTGGGGGTATATTTAATATATATATATGGGGTGGTGGGGGTATATTTAATATATATGTGGGGGTATATTAATATATATATATGGGTGTGGGGGTATATTTAATATATATATGGGGTGGTGGGGATATATATATATAAGGTGGTAGGGGTATATTTTATATGTATTCGGGAGCGTGGTTTATTTTTTATATATGTATTGGGGGGGGGGGGGGGGGTCGCAACTTTTACCATTGTGTCCAGTACTTTTTGGACAAGCCGTCTGGCCACCCCCACTCATGTCATTAGTAAACCTGATCTAACTATACCATTGTGTATTGATTATATGTCCTGTAACGGGGTCATTTTATCCTATAGAATCCCGTACAGGTGGAGGCGCTGCCGAGCATCACTCAGGTGCACCCCCAGGTCCCCAGCATCACTCAGGTGCACCCCAGGTCCCCAGCATCACTCAGGTGCACCCCAGGTCCCCAGCATCACTCAGGGATACCCCAGCATCACTCAGGTGCACCCCAGGTCCCCAGCATCACTCAGGTGCACCCCAGGTCCCCAGCATCACTCAGGTGCACCCCAGGTCCCCAGCATCACTCAGGTGCACCCCCAGGTCCCCAGCATCACTCAGGTGCACCCCAGCATCACTCAGGGATACCCCAGCATCACTCAGGTGCACCCCAGGTCCCCAGCATCACTCAGGTGCACCCCAGGTCCCCAGCATCACTCAGGGATACCCCAGCATCACTCAGGTGCACCCCAGGTCCCCAGCATCACTCAAGTGCACCCCAGGTCCCCCAGCCTCACTCAGGTGCACCCCAGCATCACTCAGGTGCACCCCAGCATCACTCAGGGATACCCCAGCATCACTCATTTGCACCCCAGGTCCCCAGCATCACTCAGGTGCACCCCAGCATCACTCAGCTGCACCCCCCGTCCCCAGCAGCGGAGGCTCACATCTCCTGGGCAGGGCTGTTAACAGCATTATCGGGCCCCCCGGGAAAGCCGCGCACTGCGCCCTGCCGACTCTCCGCTGCAAGTCGTCACTTTCCTCCTCCTGCCGGGTAGCGGGGGATGGGGGTGCTGAGGCGGTGATGGGAAAATGAGTGTACATTCTGGTCTGTGCATAGATTAGCGCGGGGCCCCTGTGGTCGCTGGGCCCCTGTGCTCGCTGGGCCCCTGTGCTCGCGGGGCCCCTATGCTCGCTGGGCCCCTATGCTCGCTGGGCCCCCTATGCTCGCTGGGCCCCTGTGCTCGCTGGGCCCCTATGCTCGCTGGGGCCCCCTGTGCTCGCTGGGGCCCCTGTGCTCGCTGGGCACCCTATGCTCGCTGGGCCCCTGTGCTCGCTGAGCCCCTGTGCTCGCTGGGGCCCCTATGCTCGCTGGGCGCCCTATGCTCGCTGGGCCCCCTGTGCTCGCTGGGCCCCTATGCTCACGGGGGCCCCCTATGCTCGCTGGGGCCCCCTGTGCTCGCTGGGCCCCTATGCTCACGGGGGCCCCTATGCTCGCTGGGCCCCCTGTGCTCGCGGGGTCCCCCTATGCTCACGGGCCCCCTATGCTCGCTGGGCCCCTGTGCTCGCTGGGCCCCTATACTCGCGGGGGCCCCCTATGCTCGCTGGGCCCCTGTGCTCGCTGGGCCCCTGTGCTCGATGGGCCCCCTGTGCTCGCGGGGCCCCTATGCTCGTGGGGCCCCCGGGCAGCTGCCCAGCGTGCCCATGCGTTGAGACGGCGCTGCTCCTGGGCAACCATCAGGTATTGCACCATACACACACACCGTGGCCAGACATCTCCCAGGGGTGGGGGGGAAGGTGCCCTAATGTATGTAACACACACTCCCTCTAGTATAGGTGGAGGAGTGGGAGGTGTAGGACAGGATGGTGTAGCAGAGGGAGTGTGTGTGTTACAGGTGGAGGAGTGGGAGGTGTAGCAGAGGGATTGTGTGTGTTACAGAGTGGAGGAGTGGGAGGTTGTAGCAGAGAGAGTGTTTGTGTTACAGGTGGAGGAGTGGGAGGTGTAGCAGAGGGATTGTGTTGTGTTACAGGTGGAGGAGTGGGAGGTGTAGCAGAGGGAGTGTGTGGGTGTTACAGGTGGAGGAGTGGGAGGTGGGTAGCAGAGGGAGTGTGTGTTACAGGTGGAGGAGGTGGGAGGGTGTAGCAGAGGGGAGTGTGTGTGTTACAGGTGGAGGAGTGGGAGGTGTGTAGCACGGGAGTGTGTGTGTGTGTTACAGGTGGAGGAGTGGGAAGTGTAGCAGAGGAGTGTGTGTGTTACAGGTGGAGGATGTGGGAGGTGTAGCAGAGGAGTGTGTTTTTACAGGTGTGAGGAGTGGGAGGTGTTAGTAGAGGGAGTGTGTGTGTTTACAGGTGGGGGAGTGGGAGGGTGTAGCAGAGGGAGTGTGTGTGTTACAGGGTGGAGGAGTGGGGAGGTGTAGCGAGGGATTGTGTGTGTTTACAGGTGGAGGAGTGGGAGGGTGTAGCAAGAGGGTGTGTGTGTTACAGGTGGAGGAGTGGGAGGTGTAGCAGAGAGAGTGTGTGTGTTACAGGTGGAAGAGTGGGAGGAGTAGCAGAGGGAGTGTGTGTGTGTTACAGGTGGAGGAGTGGGAGGTGTAGCAGAGGGAGTGTGGTGTGTGTTACAGGTGGAGGAGTGGGAGGTGTAGCAGAGGGAGTGTGTGTGTGTTACCAGGGTGGAGGAGTGGGAGGTGTAGCAGAGGGAGCGTGTGTGTGTTACAGGTGGAGGAGTGGGGAGTGTGTACTAGAGGGAGTGTGTGTGTGTTATCGGTGGAGGAGTGGGAGGTGTTAGCAGAGGGGAGTGTGTGTGTTACAGGTGGAAGAGTGGGAGGAGTAGAAGAGGGAGTGTGTGTGTGTGTTACAGGTGGAGGAGTGGGAGGTGGTAGCAGAGGGAGTGTGTGTGTTACAGGTGGAAGAGTGGGAGGGAGTAGCAGAGGGAGTGTGTGTGTTACAGGTGGAGGAGTGGGAGGTGTAGCAGAGGGAGTGTGTGTGTTACAGGTGGAGGCGAGTGGGAGGTGTAGCGCAGAGGGAGTGTGTGTGTGTGTGTTACAGGGTGGAGAAGTGGGAGGTGTAGCAGAGAGAGGGTGTGTGTGTTACAGGTGGAGGAGTGGGAGGTGTAGCAGAGGGAGTGTGTGTGTTACAGGTGGAGGAGTGGGAGGTGTAGCAGAGGGAGTGTGTGTGTTACAGGTGGAGGAGTGGGAGGAGTGTAGCAAGGGAGTGTGTGTGTGTTACAGGTGGAGGAGTGGGAGGTGTAGCAGAGGTAGTGTGTGTGTTACAGGTGGAGGAGTGGGAGGTGTAGCAGAGGGAGTGTGTGTGTGTTACAGGTGGAGGAGTGGGAGGTGTAGCAGAGGGAGTGTGTGTGTTACAGGTGGAGGAGTGGGAGGTGTAGCAGAGGGAGCGTGTGTGTGTTACAGGTGGAGGAGTGGGAGGTGTGTACTAGAGGGAGTGTGTGTGTGTTATCGGTGGAGGAGTGGGAGGTGTAGCAGAGGGAGTGTGTGTGTTACAGGTGGAAGAGTGGGAGGAGTAGAAGAGGGAGTGTGTGTGTGTGTTACAGGTGGAGGAGTGGGAGGTGTAGCAGAGGGAGTGTGTGTGTTTACAGGTGGAAGAGTGGGAGGAGTTAGCAGAGGGAGTGTGTGTGTTACAGGTGGAGGAGTGGGAGGTGTAGCAGAGGGAGTGTGTGTGTTACAGGTGGAGGAGTGGGAGGTGTAGCAGAGGGAGTGTGTGTGTGTGTGTGTTACAGGTGGGAGAAGTGGGAGGTGTAGCAGAGAGAGGGTGTGTGTGTTACAGGTGGAGGAGTGGGAGGTGTAGCAGAGGGAGTGTGTGTGTTACAGGTGGAGGAGTGGGAGGTGTAGCAGAGGGAGTGTGTGTGTTACAGGTGGAGGAGTGGGAGGTGTAGCACGGGAGTGTGTGTGTGTTACAGGTGGAGGAGTGGGAGGTGTAGCAGAGGTAGTGTGTGTGTTACAGGTGGAGGAGTGGGAGGTGTAGCAGAGGGAGTGGTGTGTGTTACAGGTGGAGGAGTGGGAGGTGTAGCAGAGGGAGTGTGTGTGTTACAGGTGGAGGAGTGGGAGGTGTAGCACGGGAGTGTGTGTGTGTTACAGGTGGAGGAGTGGGAGGTGTAGCAGGGGTAGTGTGTGTGTTACAGGTGGAGGAGTGGGAGGTGTAGCAGAGGGAGTGTGTGTGTTACAGGTGGAGCGGGCGGTGTCGTAGTAGAGGGAGTGTGTGTGTGTTACAGGTGGAGGAGTGGGAGGTGTAGCAGAGGTAGTGTGTGTGTTACAGGTGGAGGAGTGGGAGGTGTAGCAGAGGGAGTGTGTGTGTTACAGGTGGAGCGGGCGGTGTCGTAGTAGAGGACGGTGTAGCACGCACACGCACACGCACACAAAGCATAAGCATGTACGTTACAGAAACAATAGGAGCTGTTATAGGGGGCAGGTACATAGGGAGCAGGTACATAGGGGGCAGGTACATAAGGGGCAGGTCCATATAGGGAGCAGGTACATAGGGGGCAGGTACATAAGGGGCAGGTCCATATAGGGAGCAGGTACATAGGGGCAGGTACATAAGGGGCAGGTCCATATAGGGCAGGTATATAGGGAGCAGGTACATAGGGGGCAGGTATATAGGGAGCAGGATACATAAGGGGCAGGTACATAAGGGGCAGGTACATAGCGGGCAGGTACATAGCGGGCAGGTACATAGGGGGCAGGTACATAGGGGGCAGGTACATAGGGGGCAGGTACATAGGGGCAGGTACATAGCGGGCAGGTACATAAGGGGCAGGTACATAGGGGGCAGGTACATAGCGGGCAGGTACATAGGGGGCAATAACTGGATTCAACGCAAAGTACTTAAATATTATTTATTTAAAACGGGTATTTCTCATCTCTGAAGTGGCCGAACAGCCATATAAAGCCGCCCCGGCCGCGCTGATACGTCCCCTCACCGCGCCGGAGCAGCAGGACGCCATTTCTTAGGCTGAGTCCCCGCTGGCGCTGAGCGCGCTCATGCTTGGGAGAGCGCCGGGTGTCCTGTTGCACGCGGACGCGGGAGAGGGGGGGGGCAGTGCGGGCCAGCTGAGCGCGCGGTAAGTATAGGGTTTTTTGGTTTGCTAAGCGCCGATCGCGGCTGAGCGTGAGCGGGGACTTCCAGCGATCTATATATGTCTCCTCCGCAAGCGCCGCCCGCTCAGCGCCAGCGGGGACTCGGCCTTATTCACCCGGGCAGTTTCAAAATGGCAGCCAGTGGGGACGTGTGGGCTTAGAGTGGGCGGGGCTGGAGTAGGAAGGTGAGGGGTTGCAGGGGGTGCAGGGGGTCGGCCTCCTCGGTCTTGGGTGGTTCCCGCGGGGTGAATGTCCCCTTCACGGTCCCCTGCACGGCATCTTTCAGCTGTGGAAGGGCAGAGCGATTAGTAATGAGTGAGTGTGTGTGTGTGTTTGTGTGACATCACCAGTATGACGTCACAAGCAACTCTGACATCATCCCCAGGGCCAAATGATGTAACGTGCCTTCCCCAATGGCTTCATATATCTATCTAATGTATGTTATCCACCATGACGTCACCTAGAGTGTGACAATGACGTCACAAAGAGTGAAACGATGACGTCACGTAGAGTGAAACGATGACGTCACGTAGAGTAAAACGATGATGTCACGTAGAGTGTAACGATGACGTCACGTAGAGTGTAACGATGACGTCACGTAGAGTGTAACGATGACGTCACGTAGGGTACTGATGACGTCACGTAGAGTGAAACGATGACGTCACGTAGAGTGAAACGATGACGTCACGTAGAGTGTAACGATGACGTCACGTAGAGTGTAACGATGACGTCACGTAGAGTGTAACGATGACGTCACGTAGAGTGAAACGATGACGTCACGTAGAGTGTAACGATGACGTCACGTAGAGTGTAACGATGACGTCACGTAGAGTGAAACGATGACGTCACGTAGAGTGAAACGATGACGTCACGTAGAGTGTAACGATGACGTCACGTAGAGTGTAACGATGACGTCACGTAGAGTGAAACGATGACGTCACGTAGAGTGTAACGATGACGTCACGTAGAGTGTAACGATGACGTCACGTAGAGTGTAACGATGACGTCACGTAGAGTGAAACGATGACGTCACGTAGAGTGTAACGATGACGTCACGTAGAGTGTAACGATGACGTCACGTAGAGTGAAACGATGACGTCACGTAGAGTGAAACGATGACGTCACGTAGAGTGAAACGATGACGTCACGTAGAGTGTAACGATGACGTCACGTAGAGTGTAACGATGACGTCACGTAGAGAGTAACGATGACGTCACGTAGAGTGTAACGATGACGTCACGTAGAGAGTAACGATGACGTCACGTAGAGTGTAACGATGACGTCACGTAGAGAGTAACGATGACGTCACGTAGTGTACACGTAGAGTGTAACGATGACGTCATGTAGAGTGTAACGATGACGTCACGTAGAGTTTAATGATGACATCATGACTCATCCCAAGTCGATTATCTACAATCACAAATTGCACGATATTATCTGCCGCCAGCGACCTCATGGGTTATCCGCAGTGACATCATTAGCATCCCCAAGAATGTCGGCAGGCGCGCGTCCTGCCAAATGACATCGCCCGCTATCCACGAATGACTTCATGTCTTCGTCTGTGACCCCTTAAATGACAATCCACCCTCCGCAGTGATACCCCTACCATCAGGGAAACTGCTCCCAGTGATGTCACCGTAAATCCCCCCTCCCCCCCATCACGTAATGACACCATAAAGATGTCCACCATGGCATCATTCTCCTTGGTGGGTGATGTCATGCTGATATCAAAAGTTGGGTTACCTCTTGCAGGGAGATCACGCCCACAAGTCGCCCCGTGCTGGTAACGTACGCGGAACGCAGACCCAGGAGGTTAAAGAGATCGTAGCACTGAGGAGAGAGAGGGGGGGAGAGAGAGAAGGAGAGGGGGAGGGAGAGAGAAGGAGAGGTGGAGGGAGAGATGGGGAGAGAGAGAGAAGGAGAGAAAGAGAGAGCGGTGAGGGAGAGAGGAGGAGAGAGAGAGAGGAGGGAGAGAAGGATATAGAGAGAGGAGGATATGGAGAGGAGGATATAGAGAAAGGAGGATATGGAGAGGAGGATATAGAGAGAGGAGGGAGAGGAGGATATAGAGAGAGGAGGGTGAGTCTGTGTCTGTTCCTCTATTAACCCATATATATATATATATATATCATTCGTATATTTCTCTTTCACCCGGACCTCCCCTCTCATCTTCCCTCTCTCCCTCCCCTTCTCCAGCCCCTCATACCCTCCCCTTCTCCAGCCCCTCATACCCTCTCCCTCCCCTTCTCCAGCCCCTCATACCCTCTCCCTCCCCTTCTCCAGCCCCTCATACCCTCTACCTCCCCTTCTCCAGCCCCTCATACCCTCTCCCTCCCCTTCTCCAGCCCCTCATACCCTCTCCCTCCCCTTCTCACCCCCTCTCCCCTTCTCACCCCCTGTCCCACCCCTCCTCATCCCCCTCTCCCACCCTCTCCCTCCTTCTCACTCCCCTTCTCAACCCCACTCTCACCCTCTCCCTCCTCACCCCCCTCTCCCTCACCCCCCACGCTGTCCCCCCTCCATCCCCCTCCTACGTTCCCTCCCAACCTCTCCCCACACGCTCCCTACCCCTCTCCCCACACTCTCTCCTCCTCTCTCTCCCCCTCTCCCCCCACGCACTCTCCCCCCTCCCCACACGCTCTCCACCCTCCCCACACGCTCCCCCCCTCTCCTCTCCCCCCTCTCTCTCACCTGATACAATGTCTCTTTCTCCACCAGCCTGTAGGGGGCGGAATCGATGGTTAAATCGTCCAGTCGCACGATCTCATTGAGCTGCCGAACCTCCCACTCCTCCACCTGTAACACACACTCACTCTGCTACACCGCCCGCGCCTCCACCTGTAACACACACTCACTCTGCTACACCTCCCGCGCCTCCACCTGTAACACACTCACTCTCCTACACCACCTGCGCCTCCACCTGTAACACACACTCACTCTGCTACACCTCCCGCGCCTCCACCTGTAACACACTCAATCTGCTACACCACCTGCGCCTCCACCTGTAACACACTCACTCTGCTACACCACCTGCGCCTCCACCTGTAACACATTCACTACTACACCATCCTCTGCTACACCTCCCACTCCTCCACCTGTAACACACACTCACTCTGCTACACCGCCCGCGCCTCCACCTGTAACACACTCACTCTGCTACACCTCCCACTCCTCCACCTGTAACACAAACTCACACTACTACACCTCCCACTCCTCCACCTGTAACACACACTCACTCTGCTACACCGCCCATGCCTCCACCTGTAACACACTCACTACTACACCATCCTCTGCTACACCTCCCACTCCTCCACCTGTAACACACACTCACTCTGCTACACCTCCCGCGCCTCCACCTGTAACACACTCACTACTACACCATCCTCTGCTACACCTCCCACTCCTCCACCTGTAACACACACTCACTCTGCTACACCGCCCGCGCCTCCACCTGTAACACACTCACTCTGCTACACCACCCACTCCTCCATCTGTAACACACACTCACTCTGCTACACCGCCCGCGCCTCCACCTGTAACACACACTCACTCTGCTACACCTCCCACTCCTCCACCTGTAACACACACTCACTCTGCTACACCGCCCGCGCCTCCACCTGTAACATACACTCACTCTGCTACACCTCCCACTCCTCCACCTGTAACACACACTCACTCTGCTACACCGCCTGCGCCTCCACCTGTAACACACTCACTACTACACCTAGTCTACTACACCTCCCACTCCTCCACCTGTAACACACACTCACTCTGCTATACCACCCGCGCCTCCACCTGTAACACACTCACTACTACACCATCCTCTGCTACACCTCCCACTCCTCCACCTGTAACACACTCACTCTGCTACACCTCCCACTCCTCCACCTATAACACACACACTCCCTCTGCTACACCTCCCACTCCTCCACCTGTAACACACACTCACTCTGCTAGACCACCCGCGCCTCCACCTGTAACACACTCACTCTGCTATACCTCCCACTCCTCCACCTGTAACACACACTCACTCTGCTATACCTCCCACTCCTCCACCTGTAACACACACTCACTCTGCTATACCTCCCACTCCTCCACCTGTAACACACACTCACTCTGCTATACCACTCCTACAACTCACTCTGCTACCTCCCACTCCTCCACCTGTAACACACACTCACTCTGCTACACCTCCCGCGCCTCCACCTGTAACACACACTCACTCTGCTATACCTCCCACTCCTCCACCTGTAACACACACTCACTCTGCTACACCGCCGCGCCCGCGCCTCCACCTGTAACACACTCACTCTGCTATACCTCACTCTCACTCTCCACCTGTAACACACTCACTCTGCTATACCTCCCACTCCTCCACCTGTAACACACACTCACTCTGCTACACTGCCTGCGCCTCCACCTGTAACACACTCACTACTACACCACTCACTACTACACCATCCAATGCTACACCTCCCACTCCTCCACCTGTACACACACTCACTCTGCTACACCGCCCGCGCCTCCACCTGTAACACACACTCACTCTGCTACACCTCTCACTCCTCCACCTGTAACACACACTCACTCTGCTACACCGCCCGCGCCTCCACCTATAACACACACTCACTCTGCTACACCGCCAGCGCCTCCACCTATAACACGCTCACTCTGCTACACCGTCCGTGCCTCCACCTATAACACACACTCACTCTGCTACAACCTCCCACTCCTCCACCTGTAACACACTCACTCTGCTACACCGCCTGCGCCTCCACCTATAACACACTCACTACTACACCAACCTCTGCTACACCTGTTACACATACTCACTCTGCTACACCTCCACTCTTCCACCTGTAACACACACTCACTCTGCTACACCGCCCCGCGCCTCCACCTATAACTCACTCACTACTACACCAGCCTCTGCTACACCTCCCACTCCTCCACCTGTAACACACACTCACTCTGCTACACCGCCAGCGCCTCCACCTATAACACACTCACTACTACACCTTCCTCTGCTACACCTCCACTCTCCCCTATAACACACACTCACTCTGCTACACTGCCCGCGCCTCCACCTATAACACACACTCACTACTACAGCATCCTCTGCTACACCTCCCACTCCTCCACCTGTAACACACACTCACTCTGCTACACCTCCCACTACTCCACCTGTAACACATACTCACTCTGCTATACCTCCACTCCTCCACCTGTAACACACACTCACTCTGCTACACTGCCTGCGCCTCCACCTGTAACACACTCACTACTACACCATCCAATGCTACACCTCCCACTCCTCCACCTGTAACACACACTCACTCTGCTACACCGCCCGCAGCCTCCACCTGTAACACACACTCACTCTGCTACACCTCTCACTCCTCCACCTGTAACACACACTCACTCTGCTACACCGCCCGCGCCTCCACCTATAACACACACTCACTCTGCTACACCGCCAGCGCCTCCACCTATAACACGCTCACTCTGCTACACCGTCCGTGCCTCCACCTATAACACACACTCACTCTGCTACACCTCCCACTCCACCTGTAACACACTCACTCTGCTACACCGCCTGCGCCTCCACCTATAACACACTCACTACTACACCAACCTCTGCTACACCTGTTACACATACTCACTCTGCTACACCTCCCACTCTTCCACCTGTAACACACACTCACTCTGCTACACCGCCCGCGCCTCCACCTATAACTCACTCACTACTACCACCAGCCTCTGCTACACCTCCCACTCCTCCACCTGTAACACACTCACTCTGCTACACCGCCAGCGCCTCCACCTATAACACACTCACTGCTACACCTTCCTCTGCTACACCTCCCACTCCTCCACCTATAACACACACTCACTCTGCTACACCTCCCACTCCTCCACCTGTAACACACACACTCTGCTACACCGCCCGCGCTCCACCTATAACACACACTCACTACTACAGCATCCTCTGCTACACCTCCCACTCCTCCACCTGTAACACACACTCACTCTGCTACACCTCCCACTACTCCACCTGTAACACATACTCACTCTGCTACACCTCCCACTCCTCCACATGTAACACACACTCACTCTGCTACACCGCCCACGCCTCCACCTATAACACACACTCACTACTACACCATCCTCTGCTACACCTCCCACTCCTCCACCTGTTACACACACTCACTCTGCTACAACTCCCACTCCTCCACCTGTAACACACACTCACTCTGCTACACCACCCACGCCTCCACCTATAACACACACTCACTACTACAGCATCCTCTGCTACACCTCCCACTCCTCCACCTGTAACACACACTCACTCTGCTACACCTCCCACTACTCCACCTGTAACACATACTCACTCTGCTACACCTCCCACTCCTCCACATGTAACACACACTCACTCTGCTACACCGCCCACGCCTCCACCTATAACACACTCACTACTACACCATCCTCTGCTACACCTCCCACTCCTCCACCTGTAACACACACCCACTCTGCTACACCACTCGCGCCTCCACCTATAACACACTCACTACTACACCATCCTCTGCTACACCTCCCACTCCTCCACCTGTAATTACACACTCACTCTGCTACACCTCCCACTCCTCCACCTGTAACACACACTCACTCTGCTACACCGCCCGCGCCTCCACCTATAACACACTTACTACTGACACCATCCTCTGCTACACCTCACACTCCTCCACCTGTAACACACACTCACTCTGCTACACCGCCCGCGCCTCCACCTACATCACACACTCACTACTACACCATCCCTCTGCTACACCTCCCACTCCTCCACCTGTAACACACTCACTCTGCTACACCTCCCACTCCTCCACCTGTAACACACACTCACTCTGCTACACCTCCACTCCTCCACCTGTAACACACACACACTCTACTACACCATCCGCTCCTCCACCTGTAACACTCACTACTACACTGCCTGCGCCTCCACCTGTAACACACACTCACTCTGCTACACCTCCCACTCCTCCACCTGTAACACACACTCACTCTGCTACACCTCCCACTCCTCCACCTGTAACACACACTCACCCCTCTCTCCTACATCTGTAACACACACACACACAAACACACTCTGTTACAGGTGTAACACACACACTCCGCTATTCCTGCGCTGTACTGCAGAGTCCCACTCACCATCTTTAGATACTGGCTTCGGATTTGGCCGAACGTCTCCTGCGTCCGTCCGAGCGTGGCTTCTGTACCTGGGGAGGGGGGGCAAGGACATGTATACCCCTGCACCAGTCCTAGAGGTGTCAGGCCATGTACACCCCTGTACCAGTCCTAGAGGTGTCAGGCCATGTACACCCCCTGTACCAGTCCTAGAGGTGTCAGGCCATGTACACCCCCTGTACCAGTCCTAGAGGTGTCAGGCCATGTATATCCCCTGTACCAGTCCTAGAGGTGTCAGGCCATGTATATCCCCTGTACCAGTCCTAGAGGTGTCAGGCTCTGTATATCCCCTGTACCAGTCCTAGAGGTGTCAGGCCATGTACACCCCCCTTGTACCCCCAGTCCTAGAGGTGTCAGGCCATGTACACCCCCTGTACCAGTCCTAGAGGTGTCAGGCCATGTACACCCCCTGTACCAGTCCTAGAGGTGTCAGGCCATGTACACCCCTTGTACCAGTCCTAGAGGTGTCAGGCCATGTACACCCCCCGTACCAGTCCTAGAGGTGTCAGGCCATGTACACCCCCTATACCAGTCCTAGAGGTGTCAGGCCATGTATATCCCCTGTACCAGTCCTAGAGGTGTCAGGCTCTGTATATCCCCTGTACCAGTCCTAGAGGTGTCAGGCTCTGTATATCCCCTGTACCAGTCCTAGAGGTGTCAGGCCATGTATATCCCCTGTACCAGTCCTAGAGGTGTCAGGCTCTGTATATCCCCTGTACTAGTCCTAGAGGTGTCAGGCCATGTATATCCCCTGTACCAGTCCTAGAGGTGTCAGGCCATGTATACCCCCTGTACCAGTCCTACAGGTGTCAGGCCATGTACACCCCCCTGTACCAGTCCTAGAGGTGTCAGGCCATGTACACCCCCTGTACCAGTCCTACAGGTGTCAGGCCATGTACACCCCCTGTACCAGTCCTAGAGGTGTCAGGCCATGTACACCCCCTGTACCAGTCCTAGAGGTGTCAGGCCATGTACACCCCCCTGTACCAGTCCTAGAGGTGTCAGGCCATGTACACCCCCTGTACCAGTCCTAGAGGTGTCAGGCCATGTACACCCCCTGTACCAGTCCTAGAGGTGTCAGGCCATGTATACCCCCTGTACCAGTCCTAGAGGTGCCAGGCTCTGTATCCCCCTGTACCAGTCCTAGAGGTGTCAGGCCATGTATACCCCCTGTAGCAGTCCTAGAGGTGTCAGGCTCTGTATATACGAGGGGAGGGGTGAGGGTGTGTACGTGCAGCGATATAGAGTGGGGAGCAGCGCTGGGACAGAAGATTATAACACAGACCCAGAAGGGCGCAGGCTGAATTGCTCTCACGGTAAGTTTTAGTAATCACAAACTCTAGGAGAATCAAGGCCCCTATATAACGGTGATATAGGTGGTGAACCCATGGAGACATACACGATGGGGCATTAAAGTGGGATCCTATAGAATAATGTGCAGATAGCACTGACTGGCGGGTCTGTCCGAATAAGGTCATTAACCACTGTATGGAATTCTGAACTATATATCACATGTACACATACATACATTATATATATATATATATACAGTAGTCCAGATCGGCTGGCTGTTTAAAGGTGAGTTAGTATTATCTCTGGCCGCTAGGTGGCGCCGTGTCGGCTGAGCTGGTATCTCGGGCTCATTGTTCTGTACTCGGGGTTATGAGGTTTTACTACGCTAACGCGCCGACGTGCGTTTCACGCGCTGCACGCGCTTTTCCACGGCAAAACAAGAGTCAATATCTTGCCGGCATTAAGGGGTTTAAATCAGATGGTTATACCCCCGGCAATCAAGGGTTACCATTAATCTGGGTGTGTTAATCTGGGTGTGTACACACACACACACACACCGGTATGAGAGCACAGTGAGATATATCTGTGTGTGTTGTGATACAGTCACTGTCCCTGTATGGGCCTGGAGTGCTGCAGCTAGTGTGCTTTCCAGCCTACAGGGGGGTTAACCTCTCCTGGGGAGGCTTGTTGCAGCTGCAGAAAAGGAGCTAATCAGTCTAGTCTCCTGAGTGAGCAGGAGTGTGAGAGAGAGAGAGAGACAGAGAGAGAGAGAGACAGGGAGAGAGAGAGACAGGGAGAGAGAGAGAGACAGGGAGAGAGAGAGAGACAGGGAGAGAGAGAGAGACAGAGAGAGAGAGACAGGGAGAGAGAGAGAGAGACAGGGAGAGAGAGAGACAGGGAGAGAGAGAGACAGGGAGAGAGAGAGAGACAGAGAGAGAGAGACAGGGAGAGAGAGCGAGAGACAGGGAGAGAGAGGGAGACTGCTCCCCAGTCAGCAGGAAGCAGGACTATCCTGTCCAGAACATTGGATCCAGAGGGATTTCCTGGACTCTCGTGGGACCGAGTCCCAACAACAGATAAGGACTAAATAATGTATATTTGGGTGCCTCAGGACTGTTGATATTGTTGCTAACTGGGTGGGTTATTTAAAGCTGGGAAATAGTTTAGTTGGCCAGTAATAATCAGAGGGGAGCGGATGTTTACATAGTCTCCTGATAGGAGTGGCTTTATTTTTATGATTTGTTTTTCCTTAAAGGGACGGTGGGCATATATATATATATATATATATATATATATATATATATATATATATATATATATATATATATATATATATATGTACTGTATATAAAGTCATGCCTCCGTCATGTTGCATGGTCTTTTTTCCCAAATTACCACAGGAAGCGGGGTTTGTTGAACAGGGTTTTTATTACTCCACAATAATAACTACATAATAGGCACACCGTCCCTTTAAGGCAAAACAAATCATAAAATAAACACCTACTCCTATTTTGGTGTCTGACTAAACAACTCCAGCCCTTTCTAACTGGGTGGCTAGCTAAGCTGGTTACCACCCCAAAATATGTACTGCAAACACAAGTCTAATAAGAAAATATAACAGTCCCTCCCACGAGAGTCCAGGAAATCCCTCTGGATCCAATGTTCTGGACAGGACAGCACTGCTTCCACAGCAGACTCACGTCCTTGCTTCTTCCTGGGTGTGCAACCCAGGCAGTCCTAGCAAGCTCTGCGACCAATGTCCAGCAAGCCTAGGGGACTGTGCCAGCCAGCTTCCTCCTGGCTGGGAAAAAGTCCCTCTCTCTCTCCCCCTTCTCTAGGGAAAGCAGTCTCTCTCTCTCTCCCTTCTCTGGGGAAAGCAGTCTCTCTCTCTCTCTCCCTTCTCTGGGGAAAGCAGTCTCTCTCTCTACCTTCTCTGGGAAAGCAGTCTCTCTCCCTTCTCTGGGGAAAGCAGTCTCTCTCTCTCTCCCTTCTCTGGGGAAAGCAGTCTCTCTCTCTCTCCCTTCTCTGGGGAAAGCAGTCTCTCTCTCTCTCTCCCTTCTCTGGGGAAAGCAGTCTCTCTCTCTACCTTCTCTGGGGAAAGCAGTCTCTCTCCCCTTCTCTGGGGAAAGCAGTCTCTCTCTCTCTCCCTTCTCTGGGGAAAGCAGTCTCTCTCTCTCTCCCTTCTCTGGGGAAAGCAGTCTCTCTCTCTCTCCCTTCTCTGGGGAAAGCAGTCTCTCTCTCCCTTCTCTGGGAAAGCAGTCTCTCTCTCTCTCTCTATCTCCTTCTCTGGGGAAAGCAGTCTCTCTCTCTCCCTTCTCTGGGGAAAGCAGTCTCTCTCTCTCCCTTCTCTGGGAAAGCAGTCTCTCTCTCTCTCTCCCTTCTCTGGGAAAGCAGTCTCTCTCTCTCCCTTCTCTGGGGAAAGCAGTCTCTCTCTCTCCCTTCTCTGGGGAAAGCAGTCTCTCTCTCTCTCCCTTCTCTGGGGAAAGCAGTCTCTCTCTCTCTCCCTTCTCTGGGAAAGCAGTCTCTCTCGCTCCCTTCTCTGGGGAAAGCAGTCTCTCTCTCTCTCCCTTCTCTGGGGAAAGCAGTCTCTCTCTCTCCCTTCTCTGGGGAAAGCAGTCTCTCTCCCTTCTCTGGGGAAAGCAGTCTCTCTCTCTCCTTCTCTGGGAAAGCAGTCTCTCTCTCTCTCCCTTCTCTGGGGAAAGCAGTCTCTCTCTCTCTCCCTTCTCTGGGGAAAGCAGTCTCTCTCTCCCTTCTCTGGGGAAAGCAGTCTCTCTCTCTCTCTCTCTCTCTCTCCCTTCTCTGGGGAAAGCAGTCTCTCTCTCTCCCTTCTCTGGGGAAAGCAGTCTCTCTCTCTCCTTCTCTGGGAAAGCAGTCTCTCTCTCTCCCTTCTCTGGGGAAAAGCAGTCTCTCTCTCTCTCTCCCTTCTCTGGGGAAAGCAGTCTCTCTCTCTCCTTCTCTGGGGAAAGCAGTCTCTCTCCTTCTCTGGGGAAAGCAGTCTCTCTCTCTCTCTCCTTCTCTGGGGAAAGCAGTCTCTCTCTCTCTCCTTCTCTGGGGAAAGCAGTCACTCTCTCTCCCTTCTCTGGGAAGCAGTCTCTCTCTCTCCCTTCTCTGGGAAAGCAGTCTCTCTCTCTCTCCTTCTCTGGGGAAAGCAGTCTCTCTCTCTCCTTCTCTGGGGAAAGCAGTCTCTCTCTCTCCCTTCTCTGGAAAGCAGTCTCTCTCTCTCCCTTCTCTGGGGAAAGCAGTCTCTCTCTCTCCCTTCTCTGGGGAAAGCAGTCTCTCTCTCTCCCTTCTCTGGGGAAAGCAGTCTCTCTCTCTCCCTTCTCTGGGGAAAGCAGTCTCTCTCTCTCCTTCTCTGGGGAAAGCAGTCTTCTCTCTCTCCTTCTCTGGGAAAGCAGTCTCTCTCTCTCTCTGGGGAAAGCAGTCTCTCTCTCTCCCTTCTCTGGGGAAAGCAGTCTCTCTCTCTCCCTTCTCTGGGGAAAGCAGTCTCTCTCTCTCTCCCTTCTCTGGGAAAGCAGTCTCTCTCTCTCTCCCTTCTCTGGGGAAAGCAGTCTCTCTCTCTCTCCTTCTCTGGGGAAAGCAGTCTCTCTCTCTCCCTTCTCTGGGGAAAGCAGTCTCTCTCTCTCCCTTCTCTGGGAAAGCAGTCTCTCTCTCTCTCCTTCTCTGGGAAAGCAGTCTCTCTCTCTCCTTCTCTGGGGAAAGCAGTCTCTCTCTCTCTCCTTCTCTGGGGAAAGCAGTCTCTCTCTCTCCCTTCTCTGGGAAAGCAGTCTCTCTCTCTCCTTCTCTGGGGAAAGCAGTCTCTCTCTCTCCCTCTCTGGGAAAGCAGTCTCTCTCTCTCCCTTCTCTGGGGAAAGCAGTCTCTCTCTCTCTCCCTTCTCTGGGGAAAGCAGTCTCTCTCTCTCCCTTCTCTGGGGAAAGCAGTCTCTCTCTCTCTCCTTCTGTGGGAAAGCAGTCTCTCTCTCCCTTCTCTGGGGAAAGCAGTCTCTCTCTCTCTCCCTTCTCTGGGAAAGCAGTCTCTCTCTCTCCCTTCTCTGGGGAAAGCAGTCTCTCTCTCTCCCTTCTCTGGGAAAGCAGTCTCTCTCTCTCTCTCCCTTCTCTGGGGAAAGCAGTCTCTCTCTCTCCCTTCTCTGGGGAAAGCAGTCTCTCTCTCTCTCCCTTCTCTGGGGAAAGCAGTCTCTCTCTCTCCCTTCTCTGGGGAAAGCAGTCTCTCTCTCTTCCTTCTCTGGGGAAAGCAGTCTCTCTCTCTCCCTTCTCTGGGGAAAGCAGTCTCTCTCTCTCCCTTCTCTGGGGAAAGCAGTCTCTCTCTCTCCCTTCTCTGGGGAAAGCAGTCTCTCTCTCTCTCCCTTCTCTGGGGAAAGCAGTCTCTCTCTCTCTCTCCCTTCTCTGGGGAAAGCAGTCTCTCTACTCTCTCTTCTCTTGGGGAAAGCAGTCTCTCTCTCTCTCCCTTCTGTGGGGAAAGCAGTCTCTCTCTCTCCCTTCTCTGGGGAAAGCAGTCTCTCTCTCTCTCCTTCTCTGGGGAAAGCAGTCTCTCTCTCTCCCTTCTCTGGGGAAAGCAGTCTCTCTCTCTCCCTTCTCTGGGAAAGCTGTCTCTCTCTTTCCCTTCTCTGGGGAAAGCAGTCTCTCTCTCTCCCTTCTCTGGGGAAAGCAGTCTCTCTCTCTCCCTTCTCTGGGGAAAGCAGTCTCTCTCTCTCCTTCTCTGGAAAGCAGTCTCTCTCTCTCCTTCTCTGGGAAAGCAGTCTCTGTGTGCAGGCCACTTCCTGACTTTTGA
>NW_027456778.1:154024-226203 GCF_040206685.1 Ascaphus truei | reverse complement strand
TGGCTAGCTTAGCCAGTGCCAGGAGCAGGCTGACGAGGAGATCCCTGGGCTTATAAATGGCTAGCTTAGCCAGTGCGAGGAGCAGGCTGACGAGGAGATCCCTGGGCTTATAAATGGCTAGCTTAGCCAGTGCCAGGAGCAGGCTGGCGAGGAGATCCCTGGGCTTATAAATGGCTAGCTTAGCCAGTGCCAGGAGCAGGCTGGCGGGGAGATCCCTGGGCTTATAAATGGCTAGCTTAGCCAGTGCCAGGAGCAGGCTGACGGGGAGATCCCTGGCTTATAAATGGCTAGCTTAGCCAATGCCAGTGCCAGGCTGACGAGGAGATCCCTGGGCTTATAAATGGCTAGCTTAGCCAGTGCCAGGAGCAGGCTGGCGGGGAGATCCCTGGGCTTATAAATGGCTAGCTTAGCCAGTGCCAGGAGCAGGCTGGCGGGGAGATCCCTGGGCTTATAAATGGCTAGCTTAGCCAGTGCCAGGAGCAGGCTGGCGGGGAGATCCCTGGGCTTATAAATGGCTAGCTTAGCCAGTGCCAGGAGCAGGCTGGCGAGGAGATCCCTGGGCTTATAAATGGCTAGCTTAGCCAGTGCGAGGAGCAGCTGGCGAGGAGATCCCTGGGCTTATAAATGGCTAGCTTAGCCAGTGCCAGGAGCAGGCTGGCGGGGAGATCCCTGGGCTTATAAATGGCTAGCTTAGCCAGTGCCAGGAGCAGGCTGGCGGGGAGATCCCTGGGCTTATAAATGGCTAGCTTAGCCAATGCCAGGAGCAGGCTGGCGGGGAGATCCCTGGGCTTATAAATGGCTAGCTTAGCCAGTGCCAGGAGCAGGCTGACGAGGAGATCCCTGGGCTTATAAATGGCTAGCTTAGCCAGTGCCAGGAGCAGGCTGGCGGGGAGATCCCTGGGCTTATAAATGGCTAGCTTAGCCAGTGCCAGGCTGACGAGGAGATCCCTGGGCTTATAAATGGCTAGCTTAGCCAGTGCCAGGAGCAGGCTGGCGAGGAGATCCCTGGGCTTATAAATGGCTAGCTTAGCCAATGCCAGGAGCAGGCTGACGAGGAGATCCCTGGGCTTATAAATGGCTAGCTTAGCCAATGCCAGGAGCAGGCTGGCGAGGAGATCCCTGGGCTTATAAATGGCTAGCTTAGCCAATGCCAGGAGCAGGCTGACGAGGAGATCCCTGGGCTTATAAATGGCTAGCTTAGCCAATGCCAGGAGCAGGCTGGCGAGGAGATCCCTGGGCTTATAAATGGCTAGCTTAGCCAGTGCCAGGAGCAGGCTGACGAGGAGATCCCTGGGCTTATAAATGGCTAGCTTAGCCAGTGCCGGGAGCAGGCTGGCGAGGAGATCCCTGGGCTTATAAATGGCCAGCTCAGCCAATGCCAGGAGCAGGCTGGCGAGGAGATCCCTGGGCTTATAAATGGCTAGCTTAGCCAGTGCCAGGAGCAGGCTGACGAGGAGATCCCTGGGCTTATAGATGGCTAGCTTAGCCAGTGCCAGGAAAAGTGCAGCCAGAACAGCAGGAGAAGGCCCCTCGGGGTGGATAAGAGGGGCTGCAGTCTGGCGCTCGCCACAGAAGGGGCAGTTGGCGGGGGAGTCCCTGAAGTGGGGCAGGTACTCTCCCGTGCTTAGTGCACCGTGGAGGACCCTCCAACTCAAATCCCCGGCGGGCGGGGAACCAAATCCGAATCGAGTTCCCTCCACCGGGGCCTCTCGCCCTCGTTCGCAGGAAGAACCCGCCTCCAGATGGTATCGGGGCGGGCGACGAGGGCGAGGTAGCGCAGTATATGGAGCACGAGAGAGTACAGGCCTTTCCTCGGCATGCCGCGAAAACACGCCGGGGACATATCCCACAACCGGCTGAGGATGGGGGCGAGAGGAGCCCGAGGGGGTTGGGGAGAGAGGAGCCCGAGGGGGTTGGGGAGAGAGGAGCCCGAGGGGGTTGGGGGAGAGAGGAGCCCGAGGGGGTTGGGGGAGAGAGGAGCCCGAGGGGGTTGGGGAGAGAGGAGCCCGAGGGGTTGGGGGAGAGAGGAGCCCGAGGGGGTTGGGGGAGAGAGGAGCCCGAGGGGGTTGGGGGAGAGAGGAGCCCGAGGGGGTTGGGGGAGAGAGGAGCCCGAGGGGATTGCCCTGGCTTTGGTCCCACGGAAAGATCCGGAGAGCTGGGGGTGATCGGTGGCCAGGGCTCTCCGGTCTGCAATACCCGCGATGAAGGTGCGTGAGTCGGGGGGTGGATGGCATCTTTAATCTCCCGGATCAGACGATGAGGGACGCGGGCAGTACGCAGACCCATACGGGTCGGCGAGGAAACCAACCCCCACTGCCCCTGTCCTTTCCTGGTCGCGGAGACCTGGGGAGGAGGGGGAGGGGAGGGAGGGGGAGGAAGAGGGAGGAAACCAACCCCCACCGCCGCCTGTCCCTTCCTGGTCGCGGAGACCTGGGGAGGAGGGGGAGGGGAGGGAGGGGGAGGGGAGGAGGGGGCAGGAGGGGGAGGGGGAGGAGGGGAGGAACCCCCCCCCCCCCGCCGCCTGTCCCTTCCTGGTCGCAGAGACCTGGGGAGGAGGGGGAGGATTGGGAGGGGCAGGAGGAGGAGGGGAGGAACCCCCCCCCCCCCCCCGCCTGTCCCTTCCTGGCCGCAGAGACCTGGGGAGGAGGGGGAGGGGAGGAGGGGGAGGGGAGGAGGGGGAGGGGGGAGGGGCAGGAGGGGGAGGGGGAGGAGGAGGGGAGGAAACCCACCCCCCCCCGCCGCCTGTCCCTTCCTGGTCGCAGAGACCTGGGGAGGAGGGGGAGGGGTAGGAGGGGGAGGGGGGAGGGGGAGGGGGGAGGGGGAGGAGGAGGAGGGGGAGGAGGAGGGGAGGAAACCCACCCCCACCGCCGCCTGTCCTTTCCTGGTCGCAGAGACCTGGGGAGGAGGGGGAGGAGGGGGAGGAGGGGGTAGGAGGGGGGGGTGGAGGGGGGAGGAGGTGGGGAGGAGGGGGTGGAGGGGGGAGGAGGGGGTGGAGGGGGGAGGAGGGGGAGGAGGAGGGGGTGGAGGAGGAGGAGGAGGAAACTCACCTCCACCGCCGCCTGTCATTTCCTGACCAGGGGAGGGGGGAGGGGGAGGGGGCAGGGGGGTGGAGGAAGTGGGGGGAGGAGGGGGGACCAGGAGATTGGGGGAGGGGGAGGAGAGGGCGTCCGGTCAGCGGGAGGAGGGGAGGGAGGAGTGGAGGGGGATAGCAGGAAGAGGGGAGGGGGGACAGCAAGGAGGATGGGGAGGAGCGGAGAAGGGATGGGGGACAGCGGGAAGAGGGGACCCCTCACCTTGTTTGTAGTGTAACTGTCCCAGATAATTAACTTGCCATCTTGGATGCACTAACCAGCAGCCTGGGGGGGGGGAGAGAGCAGGAAGAAAGAAGAAGAGATATGGGGGGAGGAAGAAGAAGAGACGGGGGAAGGAAGAAGAGACGGGGGGAGGAAGCAGAGACGGGGGGAGGAAGCAGAGACGGGGGGAGGAAGAAGAGACGGGGGGAAGGAAGAAGAGACGGGGGGAGGAAGCAGAGACGGGGGGAGGAAGCAGAGACGGGGAAGGAAGCAGAGACGGGGGAAGGAAGCAGAGACGGGGGGAGGAAGCAGAGACGGGGAAGGAAGCAGAGACGGGGGGAGGAAGCAGAGACGGGGGAAGGAAGCAGAGACGGGGGAAGGAAGCAGAGACGGGGGAAGGAAGCAGAGACGGGGAAGGAAGCAGAGACGGGGGAAGGAAGCAGAGACGGGGGAAGGAAGCAGAGATGGGGAAGGAAGCAGAGACGGGGAAGGAAGCAGAGACGGGGGGAGGAAGCAGAGACGGGGGAAGGAAGCAGAGACGGGGAAGGAAGCAGAGACGGGGGAGGAAGAAGAGTAGAGTTGCATGTTAATGTGTGGAGTGGGGATATATATATATATTACACACAGATACATATATTAAATAACGCACTAACATTACAGACAGAGCCGCCCCTCGCACACGGAGCGTCCGCTCTGCGGTCAGCGCCCCCTCGCACACGGAGCGTCCGCTCTGCGGTCAGCGCCCCCTCGCACACGGAGCGTCCGCTCTGCGGTCAGCGCCCCCTCGCACACGGAGCGTCCGCTTTGCGGTCAGCGCCCCCTCGCACACGGAGCGTCCGCTCTGCGGTCAGCGCCCCCTCGCACACGGAGCGGCCGCTCTGCGGTCAGCGCCCCCTCGCACACGGAGCGTCCGCTCTGCGGTCAGCGCCCCCTCGCACACGGAGCGTCCCCTCTGCGGTCAGCGCCCCCTCGCACACGGAGCGTCCGCTCTGCGGTCAGCGCCCCCTCGCACACGGTGCGGCCGCTCTGCGGTCAGCACCCTCTCTGCGGTCAGCGCCCCCTCGCACACGGAGCGGCCGCTCTGCGGTCAGCGCCCCCTCGCACACGGAGCGCCGCTCTGCGGTCAGCGCCCCCTCGCACACGGAGCGGCCGCTCTGCGGTCAGCGCCCCCTCGCACACGGAGCGCCGCTCTGCGGTCAGCGCCCCCTCGCACACGGAGCGCCGCTCTGCGGTCAGCGCCCCCTCGCACACGGAGCGGCCGCTCTGCGGTCAGCGCCCCCTCGCACACGGAGCGCCGCTCTGCGGTCAGCGCCCCCTCGCACACGGAGCGGCCGCTCTGCGGTCAGCGCCCCCTCGCACACGGAGCGGCCGCTCTGCGGTCAGCGCCACCTCGCACACGGAGCGCCGCTCTGCGGTCAGCGCCCCCTCGCACACGGAGCGTCCGCTCTGCGGTCAGCGCCCCCTCGCACACGGAGCGTCCCCTCTGCGGTCAGCGCCCCCTCTGCGGTCAGCGCCCCCTCTGCGGTCAGCGCCCCCTCTGCGGTCAGCGCCCTCTCTGCGGTCAGCGCCCTCTCTGCGGTCAGCGCCCTCTCTGCGGTCAGCGCCCTCTCTGCGGTCAGCGCCCTCTCTGCGGTCAGCGCCCTCTCTGCGGTCAGCGCCCCCTCGCACACGGAGCGCCGCTCTGCGGTCAGCGCCCCCTCGCACACGGAGCGCCGCTCTGCGGTCAGCGCCCCCTCGCACACGGAGCGCCGCTCTGCGGTCAGCGCCCCCTCGCACACGGAGCGCCGCTCTGCGTCAGCGCCCCCTCGCACACGGAGCGCCGCTCTGCGGTCAGCGCCCTCTCACCTGGAGTCGGTGCCCAGTGCATGGCGTAGATCTTGGCGAGATGCCCGCGCAGCGTCCGACGAGTCCTCATCTGAATACGGCCAACGGGTCCAGACCGGCCGTAATCTGAGGGGGAGACCGGGGAGTGAGAGAGGGGGGGGGGGAAAGGGAGGGAGGAGGAGGAGGGGGGAGGAGGAGGGAGGGGAGGCGGGGAGGAGGGAGGAAGGGGGGTGGCGTAGGAGAAGGAGAGGGAGGGGAGATAGGGAGGTGGAGGGCTTGGAAGGAGTAGGAGGGGGGAGGGGGGAAGGAGATGGGGGGGGTAGAGTACCTGGGTGAGGTTTGAGTCTCGGCACGCTTTCCTGGCATCCTGTAGGAGGGAGGGGGGGGAGGTAGGGTAGGATATGGGGGGGAGGTAGGGTAGGATATGGGGGGAGGGGGGTAGGAGATGGGGGGAGGGGGGTAGGAGATGGGGGGGGAGGGGGGTAGGAGATGGGGGGGGTAGGAGGATGAGGGGGAGGGGGTAGGAGGATGAGGGGGGGTAGGAGATGGGGGGAGGAGGATGAGGGGGGGTAGGGTAGGAGATGGGGAGGGGGGAGGAGGATGAGGGGGGAGGGGGTGGGAGATGGGGGAGAGGGGGGTAGGAGATGGGGAGGGGGGAGGAGGATGGGGGGTAGGGTAGGAGATGGGGGGGGGAGGGGGGGAGGAGGAGGGGGGGGGAGGGGTAGGAGATGAGTGGGAGAGGGGGTAGGAGGATGAGGGGGAGGGGGTGGGAGATGGGGGGAGGGGGGTGGGAGATGGGGAGGGGGGGGAGGATGAGGGGTGGAGGGGGGTAGGAGATGGGGAGGGGGAGTAGGATGAGGGGGGAGGGGGGGAGGAGATGGGGAGGATGAGGGGGGAGGGTGGAGGAAGATGAGGGGGGGAGGTGGGTAGGAGGAGAGGGGGGTGGGAGATGGGGGGGTAGGAGATGGGGGGTAGGGTAGGAGGATATGGGGGGAGGGGGGAGGAGGATGAGGGTGGAGGGGGAGGAGGATGAGGGGGGGAGGATGAGGGGGGGGAGGAGAGGGGGGAGGATGAGGGGGGGAGGATGAGGGGGGAGGATGAGGGGGGGAGGATGAGGGGGGGGTACCTGGGTGAGGGTGGAGTCTCCGCACGCTTTCCTGGCATCCTGTAGGAGGGAGGGGGGAGGTAGGGTAGGAGATGGGGGGGAGGGGGGTAGGAGATGGGGGGAGGGGGGTAGGAGGATGAGGGGGGGTAGGAGATGGGGGGGAGGAGGATGAGGGGGGAGGGGGGTGGGAAATGGGGGGGAGGGGGGTAGGAGATGGGGAGGGGGTAGGAGGATGAGGGGGGGAGTGGGGTAGGAGATGGGGGGGAGGGTAGGAGATGGGGGGGAGGGGGGTAGGAGGGGAGGGTAGGGTAGAAGATGGGGGGAGGAGGATGAGGGGGGGAGGGGGGTAGGAGATGGGGGGGGTAGAGTACCTGGGTGAGGGTGGAGTCTCCGCACGCTTCCTGGCATCCTGTAGGAGGGAGGGGGGGTAGGAGGAGGAGAGAGCAGGAAGTTAGCAGCAGGCCGGGATACTTTACTCCAGGCTGTGAGGCCTATGTGAGGAAACACTGAGAATAACATCCCAATGGAGCAGGAAATGGCACTGAAATAAGGCTGGGCGCTGTCAGGGTGAATAGGGCGTTATCAGGGTGAATAGGGCGCTGTCAGGGTGAATAGGGCGTTATCAGGGTGAATAGGGCGCTGTCAGGGTGAATAGGGCGCTATCAGGGTGAATAGGGCGCTATCAGGGTGAATAGGGCGTTATCAGGGTGAATAGGGCGCTATCAGGGTGAATAGGGCGCTGTCAGGGTGAATAGGGCGCTGTCAGGGTGAATAGGGCGCTATCAGGGTGAATAGGGCGCTATCAGGGTGAATAGGGCGCTATCAGGGTGAATAGGGCGCTGTCAGGGTGAATAGGGCGTTATCAGGGTGAATAGGGCGCTGTCAGGGTGAATAGGGCGCTATCAGGGTGAATAGGGCGCTATCAGGGTGAATAGGGCGTTGTCAGGGTGAATAGGGCGCTGTCAGGGTGAATAGGGCGCTATCAGGGTGAATAGGGCGTTATCAGGGTGAATAGGGCGCTGTCAGGGTGAATAGGGCGTTGTCAGGGTGAATAGGGCGCTGTCAGGGTGAATAGGGCGCTGTCAGGGTGAATAGGGCGCTATCAGGGTGAATAGGGCGCTGTCAGGGTGAATAGGGCGTTGTCAGGGTGAATAGGGCGCTGTCAGGGTGAATAGGGCGCTGTCAGGGTGAATAGGGCGCTGTCAGGGTGAATAGGGCGCTGTCAGGGTGAATAGGGCGCTGTCAGGGTGAATAGGGCGCTGTCAGGGTGAATAGGGCGCTATCAGGGTGAATAGGGCGCTGTCAGGGTGAATAGGGCGCTATCAGGGTGAATAGGGCGCTGTCAGGGTGAATAGGGCGCTATCAGGGTGAATAGGGCGCTGTCAGGGTGAATAGGGCGTTGTCAGGGTGAATAGGGCGCTGTCAGGGTGAATAGGGCGCTGTCAGGGTGAATAGGGCGCTGTCAGGGTGAATAGGGCGCTATCAGGGTGAATAGGGCGCTATCAGGGTGAATAGGGCGCTGTCAGGGTGAATAGGGCGTTGTCAGGGTGAATAGGGCGCTATCAGGGTGAATAGGGCGCTATCAGGGTGAATAGGGCGTTATCAGGGTGAATAGGGCGCTGTCAGGGTGAATAGGGCGCTGTCAGGTGAATAGGGCGCTGTCAGGGTGAATAGGGCGCTATCAGGGTGATAGGGCGCTATCAGGGTGAATAGGGCGCTGTCAGGGTGAATAGGGCGCTGTCAGGGTGAATAGGGCGCTGTCAGGGTGAATAGGGCGCTGTCAGGGTGAATAGGGCGTTGTCAGGGTGAATAGGGCGCTGTCAGGGTGAATAGGGCGCTATCAGGGTGAATAGGGCGCTGTCAGGGTGAATAGGGCGCTATCAGGGTGAATAGGGCGCTGTCAGGGTGAATAGGGCGCTATCAGGGTGAATAGGGCGTTGTCAGGGTGAATAGGGCGCTATCAGGGTGAATAGGGCGCTATCAGGGTGAATAGGGCGCTGTCAGGGTGAATAGGGCGCTATCAGGGTGAATAGGGCGCTATCAGGGTGAATAGGGCGCTGTCAGGGTGAATAGGGCGCTGTCAGGGTGAATAGGGCGCTATCAGGGTGAATAGGGCGCTATCAGGGTGACCCCCCCCCCCTCACCCGGATCTGGTTGCGAAGTTGCTCAGCCTCCTGACGCAGCTGATCCAGTTCACTCATGGTGGGCGCTCCCCTCCCCCGCCTGCCCGCAGACTATCAGGAGCCTGGGGGCGAGGGGAGAGAGAGGGGAAGTGGAGGGGGAGAGAGAGAGAGGGGGGAAGTGGAGGGGGAGAGAGAGAGAGGGGGGGAAGTGGAGGGGGAGAGAGAGAGAGAGAGGGGGGAAGTGGAGGGGTAGAGAGAGGGGGGAAGTGGAGGGGGAGAGAGAGGGGGGAAGTGGAGAGAGAGAGGGGGGAAGTGGGGGAGAGAGAGGGGGGAAGTGGAGGAGAGAGAGGGGGGAAGTGGGGGAGAGAGATGGGGGAAGTGGGGTGGAGAGAGGGGGGAAGTGGGGGGGAGAGAGGGGGGAAGTGGGGGGGGAGAGAGGGGGGAAATGGGGGAAGTGGGGGAGAGGGGGGGAAGTGGGGGAAAGAGGGGGGGGAGAGAGAGGGGGGAAGTGGGGGAAAGAGAGGGGGGGAAGTGGGGGAGAGAGAGGGGGGAGTGGGGGAGAGAGGGGGGAGTGGGGGAGAGAGGGGGGGAAGTGGGGGAGAGAGAGGGGGGGAAGTGGGGGAGAGAGAGGGGGGAATGGAGGAGAGGGGGGGAAGTGGAGGAGAGAGAGGGGGAAGTGGAGGAGAGAGATGGGGAAGTGGAGGCGAGAGATGGGGGAAGTGGGGGAGAGAGGGGGGGAAGTGGGGAGAGACAGGGGAGAGAGGGGGAAGTGTGGGAGAGAGGGGGGAAGTGTGGGAGAGAGAGGGGGGGAAGTGTGGGAGAGAGAGGGGGGGAAGTGGGGGAGAGAGAGGGGGGGAAGTGGGGAGAGAGAGGGGGGGAAGTGGGGGAGAGAGAGGGGGGGAAGTGGGGGAGAGAGAGGGGGGGAAGTGGGGGAGAGAGAGGGGGGAAGTGGGGGAGAGAGAGGGGGGGAAGTGGGGGAGAGAGAGGGGGGGAAGTGGGGGAGAGAGGGGGGGGAAGTGGGGGAGAGAGGGGGGGAAGTGGGGGAGAGAGAGGGGGGAAGTGGGGGAGAGAGGGGAGGAGAGGGGGGGAGAGGGAGGGAGAGGGAGAGAGAGGGAGGGAGGGGGAGGGAGAGAGAGGGAGAGAGAGGGAGGGAGAGAGAGGGAGGGAGAGAGAGGGAGGGGGGAGAGAGAGTGGGGGAGAGAGAAGACAACAATAAATGTGTGTCAGACATGTGTCATTTCTCCTTCACTTCCTGGCATTTCCTCCATTCCCTCTGTTCCAGGTCTTACAATGAGGTAAATACAGCCTCAGATAAACAACAACACGACATATTACACCGTGTGTGTCTGTGTGTGTGTGTGTGTGTACACATGACATATTACACCGTGCCATGATTTATTGAACAAAAATAAAGACAAAATGGAGAAGCCATGTGTGAAAAACTAAGTACACCCTTACTGCTTCCATAGGAATTAAGATGCCAAGTAGCAGACAGGTGCTGCTTATCAAATGCCCTTGATTAATTGATCATCAGCGCGTATGACCACCTGTATAAAAGCCGAGGTTTTAGCAGTTTGCTGGTCTGGAGCATTCAGGTGTGTGTTAACACAATGCCAAGGAGGAAAGACATCAGCAATGATCTTAGAGAAGCAATTGTTGCTGCCCAATCTAGGAAGGGTTATAAGGCCATTTCCAAACAATTTAAAGTCCATCATTCTACAGTGAGAAAGATTATTCAGAAGTGGAAAACATTCAAGACAGTTGCCAATCTTCCCAGGAGTGGACGTCCCAGCAAATTCACCCCAAGGTCAGACCGTGCAATCCTCAGAGAAATTGCAAAAAACACAAGAGTTACATCTCAGACTCTACAGGCCTCAGTTAGCATGTTACATGTTAAAGTTCATGACAGTACAATTAGAAAAAGACTGAACAAGTATGGTTTGTTTGGACGGGTTGCCAGGAGAAAGCCTCTTCTCTCTAAAAAGAACATGGCAGCACGGCTTAGGTTTGCAAAGGTGCATCTGAACAAACCACAAGACTTCTGGAACAATGTCCTTTGGACAGACGAGACCAAAGTGGAGATGTTTGGCCATAATGTACAGCGCCACGTTTGGCGAAAACCAAACACAGCATATCAGCACAAACACCTCATACCAACTGGCAAGCACAGTGGTGGAGGGGTGATTATTTGGGCTTGTTTTGCAGCCACAGGACCTGGGAACCTTGCAGTCATTGAGTCGACCATGAACTCCTCTGTATACCAAAGTATTCTAGAGTCAAATGTGAGGCCATCTGTCCGACAGCTAAAGCTTGGCCAAAATTGGGTCATGCAACAGGACAATGATCCCAAGCACACCAGCAAATCTACAACAGAATGGCTGAAAAAGAAAAGAATCAAGGTGTGCAATGGCCCAGTCAAAGTCCAGACCTCAACCCGATTGAAATGCTGTGGCTGGACCTTAAGAGAGCTGTGCATAAACAAATGCCCACAAACCTCAATGAACTGAAGCAATGTTGTAAAGAAGAGTGGGCCAAAATTCCTCCACAGCGATGTGAGAGACTGATAAAGTCATACAGAAACGATTACTTCAAGTTATTGCTGCTAAAGGTGGTTCTACAAGCTATTGAACCATAAGGTGTACTTAGTTTTTCACACATAGCTTCTCCATTTTGGCTTTATTTGTGTTAAATAAATCATGACACAGTGTAATATGTCATGTGTGTACACACACACACACACACGGTGTAATATGTCATGTGTTGTTGTTCATCTGAGGTTGTATTTACCTAATTTTTAGACCTGCTAAGGAACAGATGATTGTTATTATGTCCTGATATGTAAAAGCATAGAATTCAAAGAGGGTGTACTTTCTTTTTCACACAACTGTGTATATTAAAGCATACTGTAGGTATCACTATCATCTCATATCATTTTATATCTCTCTCTCATGATATGAGATGATAGTGATATATTATCTCACATATAATTATATATCACACATTATATTATATCATATTATAATCATGATATATTGCATAAATATAGAATATAGCCATGTATGTAATAATGACGTGATATAATATAATGATTTAATTATATAATATAACACGTCATTAAATTACATCAGATATCCCGATTATCTCACATATCATTATATTATACCTCACATTACAGTATATTATATCCCAGTACATATTACAGTATATTATTTCACGATATATTACTGTATAGTATATTATATCCCAGTACTTATTACAGTATGGTATATTATATCCAGTACATATTACAGTATAGTATATTATATCCCAGTACATATTACAGTATAGTAGATTATATCCCAGTACATATTACAGTATATTATATACCAGTACATATTACAGTATGGTATATTATATCCCAGTACATATCACAGTGTATTATATCCCAGTACATATTACAGTATAGTATATTATATCCCAGTACATATTGCAGTATAGTATATTATATCCCAGTACATATTGCAGTATAGTATATTATATCCCAGTATATATCACAGTATAGTATATTATATCCCAGTACATATCACAGTATATTATATCCCAGTACATATTACAGTATAGTATATTATATCCCAGTACATATTGCAGTATAGTATATTATATCCCAGTACATATTGCAGTATAGTATATTATATCCCAGTACATATTGCAGTATAGTATATTATATCCCAGTACATATTGCAGTATAGTATATTATATCCCAGTACATATTGCAGTATAGTATATTATATCCCAGTACATATCACAGTATATTATATCCCAGTACATATCACAGTATAGTATATTATATCCCAGTACATATCACAGTATAGTATATTATATCCCAGTACATATCACAGAATAGTATATTATATCCCAGTACATATCACATTATAGTATATTATCCCAGTACATATCACAGTATAGTATATTATATCCCAGTACATATTACATTATAGTATATTATATCCCAGTACATATCACATTATAGTATATTATATCCCAGTACATATCACATTATAGTATATTATATCCCAGTACATATTACAGTATATTTTATCCCAGTACATATCACAGTATAGTATATTATATCCAAGTACATATCACAGTATATTATATCCCAGTATGGTATATTATATCCCAGTACATATTACATTATAGTATATTATATCCCAGTACATATTACAGTATATTATATCCCAGTACATATCACATTATAGTATATTATATCCCAGTACATATTACAGTATATTTTATCCCAGTACATATCACAGTATAGTATATTATATCCAAGTACATATCACAGTATATTATATCCCAGTATGGTATATTATATCCCAGTACATATTACATTATAGTATATTATATCCCAGTACATATCACAGTATAGTATATTATATCCAAGTACATATCACAGTATATTATATCCCAGTATGGTATATTATATCCCAGTACATATTACATTATAGTATATTATATCCCAGTACATATCACAGTATAGTATATTATATCCAAGTACATATCACAGTATATTATATCCCAGTATGGTATATTATATCCCAGTACATATTACATTATAGTATATTATATCCCAGTACATATCACAGTATATTATATCCCAGTACATATTACATTATAGTATATTATATCCCAGCACATATCACATGATAGTATATCCCAGTAAAGTGTATATATATAATGACAGTATATACTATATCCCAGTATAGATATATGTATATTACAGTATAGTATATTATATCCCAGTATAGATATATTACATGACAGTGTGTGTGTGTGTGTGTGTATGTGTGTATGTATATATGTTTGTATGTGTATATGTGTGTATATGTATTTATGTGTATACGTGTGTATGTGTATATATACATATAATATCATATTATACACTGAGTGTAGCTGGAGCTCTCTGTCTGTGTCTCTGTCTCTGTTCCTCAATCCCCGCTTCCGGTTTCCCCGCTTCCGGTTTCGCCGCTTCCGGGTTTTTTTCCTAGACTGTTTCCGGTTTCCAAGAGGGTTAGTGGACTGTTCCATAGCCGGAGAGGGGGGCGGTAAGGGGAAGCCGCTCCTGAATGCGCTGGGATGAAGGGAGGGTTATTAATATGAATATACACGTTTAGTAAGGAAAACGTTAGGCTGAGCAGGGCAGGCATTGTTTCATTATGTAGATCAATCACCCCCCCCCCCCGCACGAATGGTTTCTTCCGCTCAATGCGCGAAGCGATAGGAGTGGTGGGCCAGACCAACGCGTTATGGAGGGGTACTTAAAAGAGGTAAACGCCAGTAATCTGACAAGCTCTTAAAGGCGAATCCCGGCAATCACCTAATAATAGCAATATATTAAAGGGCTATGTATCGCTGCAAAGAAAAAGAGGGGAAGCAGCTGAATTTTATTAAAAGGGGCACCCCCAATGTGACCCGCGGGATTGTTTATCCCAGGGAATGAGAAGTTGGGATCACGTGACTTGAAGGGCGTGGCCACACCATAGAGAGGGAAGAAAATGGACAGACGGGACGTGCTAGGGTCCTCCAGCCCTTAAGCTGTCCATATACACAGGATATGTGTATATATAATGTATACAGGGCCATATACACAGGATATGTGTATATTTAATATATACAGGACCATATACACAGGATATGTGTATATATAATGTATACAGGGCCATATACACAGGATATGTGTGTGTATAATGTATACAGGACCATATACACAGGATATGTGTATATATAATGTATACAGGGCCATATACACAGGATATGTGTATATATAATGTATACAGGGCCATATACACAGGATATGTGTATATATAATGTATACAGGGCCATATACACAGGATATATGTGTATATATATATAATGTATGCTGGGTCATATACACAGGATATGTGTATATATAATGTATACAGGGCAATATACACAGGATATGTGTATATAATGTATACAGGGCCATATACACAGAATCTATGTATATATAATGTATACAGGGCCATATACACAGGATCTATGTATATATAATGTATACAGGGCCATATAAACAGGATATATGTATATATAATTATACAGGGCCATATACACAGGATCTATGTATATATAATGTATACATGGCCATATAAACAGGATATATGTATATATAATGTATACAGGGCCATATACACAGGATATATGTATATATAATGTATACTGGGTCATATACTCAGGTTCTATGTATATATAATGTATACAGGGCAATATACATAGGATATATGTATATAATATACAGGGCCATATACACTGGATATATGTATATATAATGTATACATGGCCATATACACAGGATCTATCAATATATAATGGTTGGTGGGTAGGGGGGGCATTATGGTCAGGTTATGGGTTAGGTGCAGTGAGAGATTGCTTGGTTGGTGAGTAGGGGGGGACATTATGGTCAGGTTATGGGTTAGGGGCAGTGAGAGATTGCTTGGTTGGTGGGTAGGGGGGAACATTATGGTCAGGTTATGGGTTAGGTGCAGTGAGAGATTGCTTGGTTGGTGGGTAGGGGGGGAACATTATGGTCAGGTTATGGGTTAGGGGCAGTGAGAGCTTGGTTGGTGGGTAGGGGGGGGACATTATGGTCAGGTTATGGGTTAGGTGCAGTGAGAGATTGCTTGGTTTGTGGGTGGGGGGGGGGCATTATGGTCAGGTTATGGGTTAGGTGCAGTGAGAGATTGCTTGGTTGGTGGGTAGGGGGGGACATTATGGTCAGGGTATGGGTTAGGGGCAGTGAGAGATTGCTTGGTTGGTGGGTAGGGGGGGGGACATTATGGTCAGGTTATGGGTTAGGGGCAGTGAGAGATTGCTTGGTTGGTGGGTAGGGGTGGGAATATTATGGTCGGGTTATGGGTTAGGGGCAGTGAGAGCTTTCTTGGTTGGTGGGTAGGGGGGAACATTATGGTTGGGTTATGGGTTAGGGGTAGTGAGAGATTGCTTGGTTGGTGGGTAGGGGTGGGGACATTATGGTCAGGTTATGGGTTAGGGGCAGTGAGAGATTGCTTGGTTGGTGGGTAGGGTGGGACATTATGGTCAGGGTATGGGTTAGGGGCAGTAAGAGATTGCTTGGTTGGTGGGTAGGGTGGGACATTATGGTCAGGGTATGGGTTAGGGGCAGTGAGAGATTGCTTGGTTGGTGGGTAGGGTGGGACATTATGGTCAGGGTATGGGTTAGGGGCAGTGAGAGATTGCTTGGTTGGTGGGTAGGGGGGGAACATTATGGTCAGGTTATGGGTTAGGGGCAGTGAGAGATTGCTTGGTTGGTGGGTAGGGGGGGACATTATGGTCAGGGTATGGGTTAGGGGCAGTGAGAGATTGCTTGGTTGGTGGGTGGGGGTGGGAACATTATGGGCAGGTTATGGGTTAGGGGCAGTGAGAGATTGCTTGGTTGGTGGGTAGGGGGGGAACATTATGGTCAGGTTATGGGTTAGGGGCAGTGAGAGATTGCTTGGTTGGTGGGTAGGGGGGGACATTATGGTCAGGTTATGGGTTAGGGGCAGTGAGAGATTGCTTGGTTGGTGGGTAGGGGGGGAACATTATGGTCAGGTTATGGGTTAGGGGCAGTGAGAGATTGCTTGGTTGGTGGGTAGGGGGGGGACATTATGGTCAGGGTATGGGTTAGGGGCCGTGAGAGATTGCTTGGTTGGTGGGTAGGGGGGGAACATTATGGTCAGGGTATGGGTTAGGGGCAGTGAGAGATTGCTTGGTTGGTGGGTAGGGGGGGGGACATTATGGTCGGTATGGGTTAGGTGCAATGAGCTTGCTTGGTTGGTGGGTAGGGGTGGGAACATTATGGTCAAGGTATGGGTTAGGGGCAGTGAGAGATTGCTTGGTTGGTGGGTAGGGGTGGAACATTATGGTCAGGGTATGGGTTAGGGGCAGTGAGAGATTGCTTGGTTGGTGAGTAGGGGGGGAACATTATGGTCAGGGTATGGGTTAGGTGCAATGAGCTTGCTTGGTTGGTGGGTAGGGGGGACATTATGGTCAGGGTATGGGTTAGGGGCAGTGAGAGATTGCTTGGTTGGTGGGTAGGGGGGGGAACATTATGGTCAGGTTATGGGTTAGGGGCAGTGAGAGATTGCTTGGTTGGTGGGTAGGGAGGGGACATTAGGGTCGGGTTATGGGTTAGGGGCAGTGAGAGATTGCTTGGTTGGTGGGTAGGGGAGGGAACATTATGGTCAGGGTATGGGTTAGGGGCAGTGAGAGATTGCTTGGTTGGTGGGTAGGGAGGGAACATTATGGTCAGGGTATGGGTTAGGGGCAGTGAGAGATTGCTTGGTTGGTGGGTAGGGGAGGGGACATTATGGTCAGGTTATGGGTTAGGGGCAGTGAGAGATTGCTTGGTTGGTGGGTGGGGGGGGAACATTATGGTCAGGTTATGGGTTAGGGGCAGTGAGAGCTTGCTTGGTTGGTGGGTAGGGGGGGAACATTATGGTCAGGGTATGGGTTAGGGGCAGTGAGAGATTGCTTGGTTGGTGGGTAGGGGGGGGACATTATGGTCAGGGTATGGGTTAGGGGCAGTGAGAGATTGCTTGGTTGGTGGGTAGGGGTGGGGAACATTATGGTCAGGGTATGGGTTAGGGGCAGTGAGAGATTGCTTGGTTGGTGGGTAGGGGAGGGAACATTATGGTCAGGTTATGGGTTAGGGGCAGTGAGAGATTGCTTGGTTGGTGGGTAGGGGTGGGGAACATTATGGTCAGGGTATGGGTTAGGTGCAGTGAGAGATTGCTTGGTTGGTGGGTAGGGGGGGAACATTATGGTCAGGTTATGGGTTAGGGGCAGTGAGAGATTGCTTGGTTGGTGGGTAGGGGGGGAACATTATGGTCAGGTTATGGGTTAGGGGCAGTGAGAGATTGCTTGGTTGGTGGGTAGGGGGGGGAACATTATGGTCAGGTTATGGGTTAGGGGCAGTGAGAGATTGCTTGGTTGGTGGGTAGGGGGGGAACATTATGGTCAGGGTATGGGTTAGGGGCAGTGAGAGATTGCTTGGTTGGTGGGTAGGGGGGGAACATTATGGTCAGGTTATGGGTTAGGGGCAGTGAGAGATTGCTTGGTTGGTGGGTAGGGGTGGGAACATAATGGTCAGGTTATGGGTTAGGGGCAGTGAGAGATTGCTTGGTTGGTGGGTAGGGAGGGAAAATTATGGTCAGGGTATGGGTTAGGGGCAGTGAGAGATTGCTTGGTTGGTGGGTAGGGGGGGAACATTATGGTCAGGTTATGGGTTAGGTGCAGTGAGAGATTGCTTGGTTGGTGGGTAGGGGGGAACATTATGGTCAGGGTATGGGTTAGGGGCAGTGAGAGATTGCTTGGTTGGTGGGTAGGGGGGGAACATTATGGTCAGGGTATGGGTTAGGTGCAGTGAGAGCTTGCTTGGTTGGTGGGTAGGGGGGGAACATTATGGTCAGGTTATGGGTTAGGGGCAGTGAGAGATTGCTTGGTTGGTGGGTAGGGGTGGGACATTACGGTCAGGTTATGGGTTAGGGGCAGTGAGAGATTGCTTGGTTGGTGGGTAGGGGGGGACATTATGGTCAGGTTATGGGTTAGGGGCAGTGAGAGATTGCTTGGTTGGTGGGTAGGGGGGGACATTATGGTCAGGGTATGGGTTAGGGGCAGTGAGAGATTGCTTGGTTGGTGGGTAGGGGGGGGAACATTATGGTCAGGGTATGGGTTAGGTGCAGTGAGAGATTGCTTGGTTGGTGGATAGGGTGGGAACATTATGGTCAGGGTATGGGTTAGGGGCAGTGAGAGATTGCGTGGTTGGTGGGTAGGGGTGGGAACATTATGGTCAGGGTATGGGTTAGGGGCAGTGAGAGATTGCTTGGTTGGTGGGTAGGGGGGGAACATTATGGTCAGGGTATGGGTTAAATGCAGTGAGAGATTGCTTGGTTGGTGGGTAGGGGTGGGGACATTATGGTCAGGCTATGGGTTAGGGGCAGTGAGAGATTGCTTGGTTGGTGGGTAGGGGTGGGGACATTATGGTCAGGGTATGGGTTAGGGGCAGTGAGAGATTGCTTGGTTGGTGGGTAGGCGGGGGGAACATTATGGTCAGGGTATGGGTTAGGGGCAGTGAGAGATTGCTTGGTTGGTGGGTAGGGGTGGGGACATTATGGTCAGGGTATGGGTTAGGGGCAGTGAGAGATTGCTCGGTTGGTGGATAGGGGGGAACATTATGGTCAGGGTATGGGTTAGGGGCAGTGAGAGATTGCTTGGTTGGTGGGTAGGGGGGAACATTATGGTCAGGGTATGGGTTAGGGGCAGTGAGAGATTGCTTGGTTGGTGGGTAGGGGGGGAACATTATGGTCAGGTTATGGGTTAGGGGCAGTGAGAGATTGCTTGGTTGGTGGGTAGGCGGGGGGGAACATTATGGTCAGGGTATGGGTTAGGGGCAGTGAGAGATTGCTTGGTTGGTGGGTAGGGGGGGAACATTATGGTCAGGGTATGGGTTAGGTGCAGTGAGAGATTGCTTGGTTGGTGGGTAGGGGAGGGAACATTATGGTCAGGGTATGGGTTAGGTGCAGTGAGAGATTGCTTGGTTGGTGGGTAGGGGAGGGAACATTATGGTCAGGGTATGGGTTAGGGGCAGTGAGAGATTGCTTGGTTGGTGGGTAGGGTGGGAACATTATGGTCAGGTTATGGGTTAGGGGCAGTGAGAGATTGCTTGGTTGGTGGGTAGGGGGGGAACATTATGGTCAGGTTATGGGTTAGGGGCAGTGAGAGATTGCTTGGTTGGTGGGTAGGGGGGGAACATTATGGTCAGGTTATGGGTTAGGGGCAGTGAGAGATTGCTTGGTTGGTGGGTAGGGGGGAACATTATGGTCAGGGTATGGGTTAAGTGCAATGAGCTTGCTTGGTTGGTGGGTAGGGGTGGGAACATTATGGTCAGGGTATGGGTTAGGGGCAGTGAGAGATTGCTTGGTTGGTGGGTAGGGGGGGACATTATGGTCAGGTTATGGGTTAGGGGCAGTGAGAGATTGCTCGGTTGGTGGATAGGGGGGAACATTATGGTCAGGGTATGGGTTAGGGGCAGTGAGAGATTGCTTGGTTGGTGGGTAGGGGGGAACATTATGGTCAGGGTATGGGTTAGGGGCAGTGAGAGATTGCTTGGTTGGTGGGTAGGGGGGGAACATTATGGTCAGGTTATGGGTTAGGGGCAGTGAGAGATTGCTTGGTTGGTGGGTAGGCGGGGGGAACATTATGGTCAGGGTATGGGTTAGGGGCAGTGAGAGATTGCTTGGTTGGTGGGTAGGGGGGGAACATTATGGTCAGGGTATGGGTTAGGTGCAGTGAGAGATTGCTTGGTTGGTGGGTAGGGGAGGGAACATTATGGTCAGGGTATGGGTTAGGTGCAGTGAGAGATTGCTTGGTTGGTGGGTAGGGGAGGGAACATTATGGTCAGGGTATGGGTTAGGGGCAGTGAGAGATTGCTTGGTTGGTGGGTAGGGTGGGAACATTATGGTCAGGTTATGGGTTAGGGGCAGTGAGAGATTGCTTGGTTGGTGGGTAGGGGGGGAACATTATGGTCAGGTTATGGGTTAGGGGCAGTGAGAGATTGCTTGGTTGGTGGGTAGGGGGGGAACATTATGGTCAGGTTATGGGTTAGGGGCAGTGAGAGATTGCTTGGTTGGTGGGTAGGGGGGAACATTATGGTCAGGGTATGGGTTAAGTGCAATGAGCTTGCTTGGTTGGTGGGTAGGGGTGGGAACATTATGGTCAGGGTATGGGTTAGGGGCAGTGAGAGATTGCTTGGTTGGTGGGTAGGGGGGGACATTATGGTCAGGTTATGGGTTAGGGGCAGTGAGAGATTGCTTGGTTGGTGGGTAGGGGGGGACATTATGGTCAGGGTATGGGTTAGGGGCAGTGAGAGATTGCTTGGTTGGTGGGTAGGGGGGGAACATTATGGTCAGGTTATGGGTTAGGGGCAGTGAGAGATTGCTTGGTTGGTGGGTAGGGGGGGAACATTATGGTCAGGTTATGGGTTAGGGGCAGTGAGAGATTGCTTGGTTGGTGGGTAGGGGGGGAACATTATGGTCAGGGTATGGGTTAGGGGCAGTGAGAGATTGCGTGGTTGGTGGGTAGGGGTGGGAACATTATGGTCAGGGTATGGGTTAGGGGCAGTGAGAGATTGCTTGGTTGGTGGGTAGGGGGGGAACATTATGGTCAGGGTATGGGTTAGATGCAGTGAGAGATTGCTTGGTTGGTGGGTAGGGGTGGGGACATTATGGTCAGGGTATGTGTTAGGGGCAGTGAGAGATTGCTTGGTTGGTGGGTGGGGGGGAACATTATGGTCAGGTTATGGGTTAGGGGCAGTGAGAGATTGCTTGGTTGGTGGGTAGGGGTGGGGGGCATTATGGTCAGGGTATGGGTTAGGGGCAGTGAGAGATTGCTTGGTTGGTGGGTAGGCGGGGGGAACATTATGGTCAGGGTATGGGTTAGGGGCAGTGAGAGATTGCTTGGTTGGTGGGTAGGGGTGGGAACATTATGGTCAGGTTATGGGTTAGGTGCAGTGAGAGATTGCTTGGTTGGTGGGTAGGGGGGGAACATTATGGTCAGGGTATGGGTTAGGGGCATTGAGAGATTGCTTGGTTGGTGGGTAGGGGGGGGAAACATTATGGTCAGGTTATGGGTTAGGGGCAGTAAGAGATTGCTTGGTTGGTGGGTAGGGGGGAACATTATGGTCAGGGTATGGGTTAGGGGCAGTGAGAGATTGCTTGGTTGGTGGGTAGGGGTGGGAACATTATGGTCAGGGTATGGGTTAGGGGCAGTGAGAGATTGCTTGGTTGATGGGTAGGGGTGGGGACATTATGGTCAGGGTATGGGTTAAGGGCAGTGAGAGATTGCGTGGTTAGTGGGTAGGGGTGGGAACATTATGGTCAGGGTATGGGTTAGGGGCAGTGAGAGATTGCGTGGTTAGTGGGTAGGGTGGGGCATTATGGTCAGGTTATGGGTTAGGGGCAGTGAGAGATTGCTTGGTTGGTGGGTAGGGGGGGAACATTATGGTCAGGGTATGGGTTAGGGGCAGTAAGAGATTGCATGGTTGGTGGGTAGGGGGGGAACATTATGGTCAGGGTATGGGTTAGGGGCAGTAAGAGATTGCTTGGTTGGTGGGTAGGGGGGGGAAACATTATGGTCAGGTTATGGGTTAGGGGCAGTGAGAGATTGCTTGGTTGGTGGGTAGGGGGGGGACATTATGGTCAGGGTATGGGTTAGGGGCAGTGAGAGATTGCTTGGTTGGTGGGTAGGGGGGGGACATTATGGTCAGGGTATGGGTTAGGGGCAGTGAGAGATTGCTTGGTTGGTGGGTGGGGGGGAACATTATGGTCAGGTTATGGGTTAGGGGCAGTGAGAGATTGCTTGGTTGGTGGGTAGGGGTGGGGGGCATTATGGTCAGGGTATGGGTTAGGGGCAGTGAGAGATTGCTTGGTTGGTGGGTAGGCGGGGGGAACATTATGGTCAGGGTATGGGTTAGGGGCAGTGAGAGATTGCTCGGTTGGTGGGTAGGGGGGGGACATTATGGTCAGGTTATGGGTTAGGGGCAGTAAGAGATTGCTTGGTTGGTGGGTAGGGGGGAACATTATGGTCAGGTTATGGGTTAGGGGCAGTGAGAGATTGCTTGGTTGCTGGGTGGGGGTAGGAACATTATGGTCAGGTTATGGGTTAGGGGCAGTGAGAGATTGCTTGGTTGGTGGGTAGGGGGGAACATTATGGTCAGGGTATGGGTTAGGGGCAGTGAGAGATTGCTTGGTTGGTGGGTAGGGGTGGGGACATTATGGTCAGGGTATGGGTTAGGGGCAGTGAGAGATTGCTTGGTTGATGGGTAGGGGTGGGGACATTATGGTCAGGGTATGGGTTAAGGGCAGTGAGAGATTGCTTGGTTGGTGGGTAGGGGGGGAACATTATGGTCAGGGTATGGGTTAGGGGCAGTAAGAGATTGCATGGTTGGTGGGTAGGGGGGGAACATTATGGTCAGGGTATGGGTTAGGGGCAGTGAGAGATTGCTTGGTTGGTGGGTAGGGGGGGACATTATGGGCAGGGTATGGGTTAGGGGCAGTGAGAGATTGCTTGGTTGGTGGGTAGGGGTGGGAATATTATGGTCGGGTTATGGGTTAGGGGCAGTGAGAGCTTTCTTGGTTGGTGGGTAGGGGGGAACATTATGGTTGGGTTATGGGTTAGGGGCAGTGAGAGATTGCTTGGTTGGTGGGTAGGGGTGGGGACATTATGGTCAGGTTATGGGTTAGGGGCAGTGAGAGATTGCTTGGTTGGTGGGTAGGGTGGGACATTATGGTCAGGGTATGGGTTAGGGGCAGTAAGAGATTGCTTGGTTGGTGGGTAGGGTGGGACATTATGGTCAGGGTATGGGTTAGGGGCAGTGAGAGATTGCTTGGTTGGTGGGTAGGGTGGGACATTATGGTCAGGGTATGGGTTAGGGGCAGTGAGAGATTGCTTGGTTGGTGGGTAGGGGGGGAACATTATGGTCAGGTTATGGGTTAGGGGCAGTGAGAGATTGCTTGGTTGGTGGGTAGGGGGGGACATTATGGTCAGGGTATGGGTTAGGGGCAGTGAGAGATTGCTTGGTTGGTGGGTGGGGGTGGGAACATTATGGGCAGGTTATGGGTTAGGGGCAGTGAGAGATTGCTTGGTTGGTGGGTAGGGGGGGAACATTATGGTCAGGTTATGGGTTAGGGGCAGTGAGAGATTGCTTGGTTGGTGGGTAGGGGGGGACATTATGGTCAGGTTATGGGTTAGGGGCAGTGAGAGATTGCTTGGTTGGTGGGTAGGGGGGGAACATTATGGTCAGGTTATGGGTTAGGGGCAGTGAGAGATTGCTTGGTTGGTGGGTAGGGGGGGGACATTATGGTCAGGGTATGGGTTAGGGGCCGTGAGAGATTGCTTGGTTGGTGGGTAGGGGGGGAACATTATGGTCAGGGTATGGGTTAGGGGCAGTGAGAGATTGCTTGGTTGGTGGGTAGGGGGGGGGGACATTATGGTCGGTATGGGTTAGGTGCAATGAGCTTGCTTGGTTGGTGGGTAGGGGTGGGAACATTATGGTCAAGGTATGGGTTAGGGGCAGTGAGAGATTGCTTGGTTGGTGGGTAGGGGTGGAACATTATGGTCAGGGTATGGGTTAGGGGCAGTGAGAGATTGCTTGGTTGGTGAGTAGGGGGGGAACATTATGGTCAGGGTATGGGTTAGGTGCAATGAGCTTGCTTGGTTGGTGGGTAGGGGGGACATTATGGTCAGGGTATGGGTTAGGGGCAGTGAGAGATTGCTTGGTTGGTGGGTAGGGGGGGGAACATTATGGTCAGGTTATGGGTTAGGGGCAGTGAGAGATTGCTTGGTTGGTGGGTAGGGAGGGGACATTAGGGTCGGGTTATGGGTTAGGGGCAGTGAGAGATTGCTTGGTTGGTGGGTAGGGGAGGGAACATTATGGTCAGGGTATGGGTTAGGGGCAGTGAGAGATTGCTTGGTTGGTGGGTAGGGAGGGAACATTATGGTCAGGGTATGGGTTAGGGGCAGTGAGAGATTGCTTGGTTGGTGGGTAGGGGAGGGGACATTATGGTCAGGTTATGGGTTAGGGGCAGTGAGAGATTGCTTGGTTGGTGGGTGGGGGGGGAACATTATGGTCAGGTTATGGGTTAGGGGCAGTGAGAGCTTGCTTGGTTGGTGGGTAGGGGGGGAACATTATGGTCAGGGTATGGGTTAGGGGCAGTGAGAGATTGCTTGGTTGGTGAGTAGGGGGGGGGACATTATGGTCAGGGTATGGGTTAGGGGCAGTGAGAGATTGCTTGGTTGGTGAGTAGGGGGGGGACATTATGGTCAGGTTATGGGTTAGGGGCAGTGAGAGATTGCTTGGTTGGTGGGTAGGGGGGGGACATTATGGTCAGGGTATGGGTTAGGGGCAGTGAGAGATTGCTTGGTTGGTGGGTAGGGGGGGGACATTATGGTCAGGGTATGGGTTAGGGGCAGTGAGAGATTGCTTGGTTGGTGGGTAGGGGTGGGGAACATTATGGTCAGGTTATGGGTTAGGGGCAGTGAGAGATTGCTCGGTTGGTGGATAGGGGGGAACATTATGGTCAGGGTATGGGTTAGGGGCAGTGAGAGCTTGCTTGGTTGGTGGGTAGGGGTGGGAACATTATGGTCAGGTTATGGGTTAGGGGCAGTGAGAGCTTGCTTGGTTGGTGGGTAGGGGGGGAACATTATGGTCAGGGTATGGGTTAGGGGCAGTGAGAGATTGCTTGGTTGGTGGGTAGGGGGGGACATTATGGTCAGGGTATGGGTTAGGGGCAGTGAGAGATTGCTTGGTTGGTGGGTAGGGGGGAACATTATGGTCAGGGTATGGGTTAGGGGCAGTGAGAGATTGCTTGGTTGGTGGGTAGGGGGGGGGGACATTTTGGTCAGGGTATGGGTTAGGTGCAGTGAGAGATTGCTTGGTTGGTGGGTAGGGGGGGAACATTATGGTCAGGGTATGGGTTAGGGGCAGTGAGAGATTGCTTGGTTGGTGGGTAGGGGGGGACATTATGGTCAGGGTATGGGTTAGGTGCAGTGAGAGATTGCTTGGTTGGTGGGTAGGGGGGGACATTATGGTCAGGGTATGTGTTAGGGGCAGTGAGAGATTGCTTGGTTGGTGAGTAGGGGGGGAACATTATGGTCAGGGTATGGGTTAGGGGCAGTGAGAGATTGCTTGGTTGGTGGGTAGGGGGGGAACATTATGGTCAGGTTATGGGTTAGGGGCAGTGAGAGATTGCTTGGTTGGTGGGTAGGGGGGGGAACATTATGGTCAGGGTATGGGTTAGGGGCAGTGAGAGATTGCTTGGTTGGTGGGTAGGGGGGAACATTATGGTCAGGGTATGGGTTAGGGGCAGTGAGAGATTGCTTGGTTGGTGGGTAGGGGGGGAACATTATGGTCAGGGTATGGGTTAGGGGCAGTGAGAGATTGCTTGGTTGGTGGGTAGGGGGGGGAACATTATGGTCAGGGTATGGGTTAGGGGCAGTGAGAGATTGCTTGGTTGGTGGGTAGGGGGGAACATTATGGTCAGGGTATGGGTTAGGGGCAGTGAGAGATTGCTTGGTTGGTGGGTAGGGGGGGGGACATTATGGTCAGGTTATGGGTTAGGGGCAGTGAGAGATTGCTTGGTTGGTGGGTAGGGGGGGACATTATGGTCAGGGTATGGGTTAGGGGCAGTGAGAGATTGCTTGGTTGGTGGGTGGGGGGGGAACATTATGGTCAGGGTATGGGTTAGGGGCAGTGAGAGATTGCTTGGTTGGTGGGTAGGGGGGGGGACATTATGGTCAGGTTATGGGTTAGGGGCAGTGAGAGATTGCTTGGTTGGTGGGTAGGGGGGAACATTATGGTCAGGTTATGGGTTAGGGGCAGTGAGAGATTGCTTGGTTGGTGGGTAGGGGGGAACATTATGGTCAGGGTATGGGTTAGGGGCAGTGAGAGATTGCTTGGTTGGTGGGTAGGGGGGGAACATTATGGTCAGGGTATGGGTTAGGGGCAGTGAGAGATTGCTTGGTTGGTGGGTAGGGGGGAACATTATGGTCAGGTTATGGGTTAGGGGCAGTGAGAGATTGCTTGGTTGGTGGGTAGGGGGGGAACATTATGGTCAGGTTATGGGTTAGGGGCAGTGAGAGATTGCTTGGTTGGTGGGTGGGGGGGACATTATGGTCAGGTTATGGGTTAGGGGCAGTGAGAGATTGCTTGGTTGGTGGGTAGGGGGGAACATTATGGTTAGGTGCAGTGAGAGATTGCTTGGTTGGTGGATAGGGTGGGAACATTATGGTCAGGGTATGGGTTAGGGGCAGTGAGAGATTGCGTGGTTGGTGGGTAGGGGGGGGGACATTATGGTCAGGTTATGGGTTAGGGGCAGTGAGAGATTGCTTGGTTGGTGGGTAGGGGTGGGAACATTATGGTCAGGGTATGGGTTAGGGGCAGTGAGAGATTGCTTGGTTGGTGGGTAGGGGGGGAACATTATGGTCAGGGTATGGGTAAGATGCAGTGAGAGATTGCTTGGTTGGTGGGTAGGGGTGGGGACATTATGGTCAGGCTATGGGTTAGGGGCAGTGAGAGATTGCTTGGTTGGTGGGTAGGGGTGGGGACATTATGGTCAGGGTATGGGTTAGGGGCAGTGAGAGATTGCTTGGTTGGTGGGTAGGCGGGGGGAACATTATGGTCAGGGTATGGGTTAGGGGCAGTGAGAGATTGCTCGGTTGGTGGATAGGGGGGAACATTATGGTCAGGGTATGGGTTAGGGGCAGTGAGAGATTGCTTGGTTGGTGGGTAGGGGGGGGAACATTATGGTCAGGTTATGGGTTAGGGGCAGTGAGAGATTGCTTGGTTGGTGGGTAGGGGGGGAACATTATGGTCAGGTTATGGGTTAGGTGCAGTGAGAGATTGCTTGGTTGGTGGGTAGGGGGGGAACATTATGGTCAGGTTATGGGTTAGGGGCAGTGAGAGATTGCTTGGTTGGTGGCTAGGGGGGGAACATTATGGTCAGGTTATGGGTTAGGGGCAGTGAGAGATTGCTTGGTTGGTGAGTAGGGGGAGGGAACATTATGGTCAGGTTATGGGTTAGGGGCAGTGAGAGATTGCTTGGTTGGTGGGTAGGGGGGGAACATTATGGTCAGGGTATGGGTTAGATGCAGTGAGAGATTGCTTGGTTGGTGGGTAGGGGTGGGGACATTATGGTCAGGCTATGGGTTAGGGGCAGTGAGAGATTGCTTGGTTGGTGGGTAGGGGGGGAACATTATGGTCAGGTTATGGGTTAGGGGCAGTGAGAGATTGCTTGGTTGGTGGCTAGGGGGGGAACATTATGGTCAGGTTATGGGTTAGGGGCAGTGAGAGATTGCTTGGTTGGTGAGTAGGGGGAGGGAACATTATGGTCAGGTTATGGGTTAGGGGCAGTGAGAGATTGCTTGGTTGGTGGGTAGGGGGGGAACATTATGGTCAGGGTATGTGTTAGGGCAGTGAGAGATTGCTTGGTTGGTGGGTAGGGGTGGGGACATTATGGTCAGGGTATGGGTTAGGGACAGTGAGAGATTGCTTGGTTGGTGGGTAGGGGTGGGGACATTATGGTCAGGTTATGGGTTAGGGACAGTGAGAGATTGCTCGGTTGGTGGGTAGGGGGGGAACATTATGGTAAGGGTATGGGTTAGGTGCAGTGAGAGCTTGCTTGGTTGGTGGGTAGGGGGGGAACATTATGGTCAGGGTATGGGTTAGGTGCAGTGAGAGATTGCTTGGTTGGTGGGTAGGGGTGGGACATTACGGTCAGGTTATGGGTTAGGGGCAGTGAGAGATTGCTTGGTTGGTGGGTAGGGGGGGACATTATGGTCAGGTTATGGGTTAGGGGCAGTGAGAGATTGCTTGGTTGGTGGGTAGGGGGGGAACATTATGGTCAGGTTATGGGTTAGGGGCAGTGAGAGATTGCGTGGTTGGTGGGTAGGGGTGGGAACATTATGGTCAGGGTATGGGTTAGGGGCAGTGAGAGATTGCTTGGTTGGTGGGTAGGGGGGGAACATTATGGTCAGGGTATGGGTTAGATGCAGTGAGAGATTGCTTGGTTGGTGGGTAGGGGTGGGGACATTATGGTCAGGGTATGTGTTAGGGGCAGTGAGAGATTGCTTGGTTGGTGGGTGGGGGGGAACATTATGGTCAGGTTATGGGTTAGGGGCAGTGAGAGATTGCTTGGTTGGTGGGTAGGGGTGGGGGGCATTATGGTCAGGGTATGGGTTAGGGGCAGTGAGAGATTGCTTGGTTGGTGGGTAGGCGGGGGGAACATTATGGTCAGGGTATGGGTTAGGGGCAGTGAGAGATTGCTTGGTTGGTGGGTAGGGGGGGACATTATGGTCAGGGTATGGGTTAGGGGCATTGAGAGATTGCTTGGTTGGTGGGTAGGGGGGGGAAACATTATGGTCAGGTTATGGGTTAGGGGCAGTAAGAGATTGCTTGGTTGCTGGGTGGGGGTAGGAACATTATGGTCAGGTTATGGGTTAGGTGCAGTGAGAGATTGCTTGGTTGGTGGGTAGGGGGGGAACATTATGGTCAGGTTATGGGTTAGGGGCAGTGAGAGATTGCTTGGTTGGTGGGTAGGGGGGGAACATTATGGTCAGGTTATGGGTTAGGTGCAGTGAGAGATTGCTTGGTTGGTGGGTAGGGGGGGACATTATGGTCAGGGTATGGGTTAGGGGCAATGAGAGATTGCTTGGTTGATGGGTAGGGGTGGGGACATTATGGTCAGGGTATGGGTTAAGGGCAGTGAGAGATTGCTTGGTTGGTGGGTAGGGGGGGAACATTATGGTCAGGGTATGGGTTAGGGGCAGTGAGAGATTGCTTGGTTGGTGGGTAGGGGGGGACATTATGGTCAGGTTATGGGTTAGGGGCAGTGAGAGATTGCTTGGTTGGTGGGTAGGGGTGGGAATATTATGGTCGGGTTATGGGTTAGGGGCAGTGAGAGCTTTCTTGGTTGGTGGGTAGGGGGGAACATTATGGTTGGGTTATGGGTTAGGGGCAGTGAGAGATTGCTTGGTTGGTGGGTAGGGGTGGGGACATTATGGTCAGGTTATGGGTTAGGGGCAGTGAGAGATTGCTTGGTTGGTGGGTAGGGTGGGACATTATGGTCAGGGTATGGGTTAGGGGCAGTAAGAGATTGCTTGGTTGGTGGGTAGGGGGGGAACATTATGGTCAGGTTATGGGTTAGGGGCAGTGAGAGATTGCTTGGTTGGTGGGTAGGGGTGGGGACATTATGGTCAGGGTATGGGTTAGGGGCAGTGAGAGATTGCTTGGTTGGTGGGTAGGGGGGGACATTATGGTCAGGGTATGGGTTCTGGGCAGTGAGAGATTGCTTGGTTGGTGGGTGGGGGTGGGAACATTATGGGCAGGTTATGGGTTAGGGGCAGTGAGAGATTGCTTGGTTGGTGGGTAGGGGGGGAACATTATGGTCAGGTTATGGGTTAGGGGCAGTGAGAGATTGCTTGGTTGGTGGGTAGGGGGGGACATTATGGTCAGGTTATGGGTTAGGGGCAGTGAGAGATTGCTTGGTTGGTGGGTAGGGGGGGAACATTATGGTCAGGTTATGGGTTAGGGGCAGTGAGAGATTGCTTGGTTGGTGGGTAGGGGGGGGACATTATGGTCAGGGTATGGGTTAGGGGCAGTGAGAGATTGCTTGGTGGGTAGGGGGGGAACATTATGGTCATAGTATGGGTTAGGGGCAGTGAGAGATTGCTTGGTTGGTGGGTAGGGGGGGGACATTATGGTCGGTATGGGTTAGGTGCAATGAGCTTGCTTGGTTGGTGGGTAGGGGTGGGAACATTATGGTCAAGGTATGGGTTAGGGGCAGTGAGAGATTGCTTGGTTGGTGGGTAGGGGTGGAACATTATGGTCAGGGTATGGGTTAGGGGCAGTGAGAGATTGCTTGGTTGGTGAGTAGGGGGGGAACATTATGGTCAGGGTATGGGTTAGGTGCAATGAGCTTGCTTGGTTGGTGGGTAGGGGGGGACATTATGGTCAGGGTATGGGTTAGGCGCAGTGAGAGATTGCTTGGTTGGTGGGTAGGGGGGAACATTATGGTCAGGGTATGGGTTAGGGGCAGTGAGAGATTGCTTGGTTGGTGGGTAGGGGGGGGAACATTATGGTCAGGTTATGGGTTAGGGGCAGTGAGAGATTGCTTGGTTGGTGGGTAGGGGGGGAACATTATGGTCAGGGTATGGGTTAGGTGCAGTGAGAGATTGCTTGGTTGGTGGGTAGGGGTGGGACATTACGGTCAGGTTATGGGTTAGGGGCAGTGAGAGATTGCTTGGTTGGTGGGTAGGGGGGGACATTATGGTCAGGTTATGGGTTAGGGGCAGTGAGAGATTGCTTGGTTGGTGGGTAGGGGAGGGAACATTATGGTCAGGGTATGGGTTAGGGGCAGTGAGAGATTGCTTGGTTGGTGGGTAGGGAGGGAACATTATGGTCAGGGTATGGGTTAGGGGCAGTGAGAGATTGCTTGGTTGGTGGGTAGGGGAGGGGACATTATGGTCAGGTTATGGGTTAGGGGCAGTGAGAGATTGCTTGGTTGGTGGGCGGGGGGGAACATTATGGTCAGGTTATGGGTTAGGGGCAGTGAGAGCTTGCTTGGTTGGTGGGTAGGGGGGGAACATTATGGTCAGGGTATGGGTTAGGGGCAGTGAGAGATTGCTTGGTTGGTGGGTAGGGGGGGGGACATTATGGTCAGGGTATGGGTTAGGTGCAGTGAGAGATTGCTTGGTTGGTGGGTAGGGGGGGAACATTATGGTCAGGGTATGGGTTAGATGCAGTGAGAGATTGCTTGGTTGGTGGGTAGGGGGGGACATTATGGTCAGGGTATGGGTTAGGGGCAGTGAGAGATTGCTTGGTTGGTGGGTAGGGGTGGGGAACATTATGGTCAGGGTATGGGTTAGGGGCAGTGAGAGATTGCTTGGTTGGTGGGTGGGGGTGGGAACATTATGGGCAGGTTATGGGTTAGGGGCAGTGAGAGATTGCTTGGTTGGTGGGTAGGGGGGGAACATTATGGTCAGGTTATGGGTTAGGGGCAGTGAGAGCTTGCTTGGTTGGTGGGTAGGGGGGGAACATTATGGCCAGGGTATGGGTTAGGGGCAGTGAGAGATTGCTTGGTTGGTGGGTAGGGGGGGGGGACATTATGGTCAGGGTATGGGTTAGGGGCAGTGAGAGATTGCTTGGTTGGTGGGTAGGGGGGGACATTATGGTCAGGGTATGGGTTAGGGGCAGTGAGAGATTGCTTGGTTGGTGGGTAGGGAGGGAAAATTATGGTCAGGGTATGGGTTAGGGGCAGTGAGAGATTGATTGGTTGGTGGGTAGGGAGGGAACATTATGGTCAGGGTATGTGTTAGGGGCAGTGAGAGATTGCTTGGTTGGTGAGTAGGGGGGGAACATTATGGTCAGGTTATGGGTTAGGGGCAGTGAGAGATTGCTTGGTTGGTGAGTAGGGGGGGAACATTATGGTCAGGGTATGGGTTAGGGGCAGTGAGAGATTGCTTGGTTGGTGGGTAGGGGGGGACATTATGGTCAGGTTATGGGTTAGGTGCAGTGAGAGATTGCTTGGTTGGTGGGTAGGGGGGGAACATTATGGTCAGGGTATGGGTTAGGGGCAGTGAGAGATTGCTTGGTTGGTGAGTAGGGGGGGAACATTATGGTCAGGTTATGGGTTAGGGGCAGTGAGAGATTGCTTGGTTGGTGGGTAGGGGGGGACATTATGGTCAGGGTATGGGTTAAGTGCAATGAGCTTGCTTGGTTGGTGGGTAGGGGTGGGAACATTATGGTCAGGGTATGGGTTAGGGGCAGTGAGAGATTGCTTGGTTGGTGGGTAGGGGGGGAACATTATGGTCAGGGTATGGGTTAGGTGCAGTGAGAGATTGCTTGGTTGGTGGGTAGGGGGGGAACATTATGGTCAGGGTATGGGTTAGGGGCAGTGAGAGATTGCTTGGTTGGTGGGTAGGCGGGGGGAACATTATGGTCAGGGTATGGGTTAGGGGCAGTGAGAGATTGCTTGGTTGGTGGGTAGGGGTGGGGACATTATGGTCAGGGTATGGGTTAGGGGCAGTGAGAGATTGCTTGGTTGGTGGGTAGGGGGGGACATTATGGTCAGGGTATGGGTTAGGGGCAGTGAGAGATTGCTTGGTTGGTGGGTAGGCGGGGGGAACATTATGGTCAGGGTATGGGTTAGGGGCAGTGAGAGATTGCTTGGTTGGTGGGTAGGGGTGGGGACATTATGGTCAGGGTATGGGTTAGGGGCAGTGAGAGATTGCTTGGTTGGTGGGTAGGGGGGGAACATTATGGTCAGGGTATGGGTTAGGTGCAGTGAGAGATTGCTTGGTTGGTGGGTAGGGGGGGAACATTATGGTCAGGTTATGGGTTAGGGGCAGTGAGAGATTGCTTGGTTGGTGGGTAGGGGTGGGACATTACGGTCAGGTTATGGGTTAGGGGCAGTGAGAGATTGCTTGGTTGGTGGGTAGGGGGGGACATTATGGTCAGGTTATGGGTTAGGGGCAGTGAGAGATTGCTTGGTTGGTGGGTAGGGGGGAACATTATGGTTAGGTGCAGTGAGAGATTGCTTGGTTGGTGGGTAGGGTGGGAACATTATGGTCAGGGTATGGGTTAGGGGCAGTGAGAGATTGCGTGGTTGGTGGGTAGGGGTGGGAACATTATGGTCAGGGTATGGGTTAGGGGCAGTGAGAGATTGCTTGGTTGGTGGGTAGGGGGGGAACATTATGGTCAGGGTATGGGTTAGATGCAGTGAGAGATTGCTTGGTTGGTGGGTAGGGGTGGGGACATTATGGTCAGGCTATGGGTTAGGGGCAGTGAGAGATTGCTTGGTTGGTGGGTAGGGGTGGGGACATTATGGTCAGGGTATGGGTTAGGGGCAGTGAGAGATTGCTCGGTTGGTGGATAGGGGGGAACATTATGGTCAGGGTATGGGTTAGGGGCAGTGAGAGATTGCTTGGTTGGTGGGTAGGGGGGGCACATTATGGTCAGGGTATGGGTTAGGGGCAGTGAGAGATTGCTTGGTTGGTGGGTAGGGGGGGAACATTATGGTCAGGTTATGGGTTAGGTGCAGTGAGAGATTGCTTGGTTGGTGGGTAGGGGGGGAACATTATGGTCAGGTTATGGGTTAGGGGCAGTGAGAGATTGCTTGGTTGGTGGGTAGGGGTGGGGACATTATGGTCAGGGTATGGGTTAGGGGCAGTGAGAGATTGCTTGGTTGGTGGGTAGGGGTGGGGACATTATGGTCAGGGTATGGGTTAGGGGCAGTGAGAGATTGCTTGGTTGGTGGGTAGGCGGGGGGAACATTATGGTCAGGGTATGGGTTAGGGGCAGTGAGAGATTGCTCGGTTGGTGGGTAGGGGGGAACATTATGGTCAGGGTATGGGTTAGGGGCAGTGAGAGATTGCTTGGTTGGTGGGTAGGGGGGGAACATTATGGTCAGGGTATGGGTTAGGGGCAGTGAGAGATTGCTTGGTTGATGGGTAGGGGTGGGGACATTATGGTCAGGGTATGGGTTAAGGGCAGTGAGAGATTGCTTGGTTGGTGGGTAGGGGGGGAACATTATGGTCAGGGTATGGGTTAGGGGCAGTGAGAGATTGCTTGGTTGGTGGGTAGGGGGGGGACATTATGGTCAGGTTATGGGTTAGGGGCAGTGAGAGATTGCTTGGTTGGTGGGTAGGGGTGGGAATATTATGGTCGGGTTATGGGTTAGGGGCAGTGAGAACTTTCTTGGTTGGTGGGTAGGGGGGAACATTATGGTTGGGTTATGGGTTAGGGGCAGTGAGAGATTGCTTGGTTGGTGGGTAGGGGTGGGGACATTATGGTCAGGTTATGGGTTAGGGGCAGTGAGAGATTGCTTGGTTGGTGGGTAGGGAGGGAACATTATGGTCAGGTTATGGGTTAGGGGCAGTGAGAGATTGCTTGGTTGGTGGGTAGGGGTGGGAACATTATGGTCAGGGTATGGGTTAGGTGCAGTGAGAGATTGCTTGGTTTGTGGGTAGGGGGGGAACATTATGGTCAGGGTATGGGTTAGGGGCAGTGAGAGATTGCTTGGTTGGTGGGTAGGGGGGGGACATTATGGTCAGGTTATGGGTTAGGGGCAGTAAGAGATTGCTTGGTTGCTGGGTGGGGGTAGGAACATTATGGTCAGGTTATGGGTTAGGGGCAGTGAGAGATTGCTTGGTTGGTGGGTAGGGGGGGAACATTATGGTCAGGTTATGGGTTAGGGGCAGTGAGAGATTGCTTGGTTGGTGGGTAGGGGGGGACATTATGGTCAGGGTATGGGTTAGGGGCAGTGAGAGATTGCTTGGTTGGTGGGTAGGGGGGGAACATTATGGTCAGGTTATGGGTTAAGGGCAGTGAGAGATTGCTTGGTTGGTGGGTAGGGGGGGACATTATGGTCAGGGTATGGGTTAGGTGCAGTGAGAGATTGCTTGGTTGGTGGGTAGGGGGAACATTATGGTCAGGGTATGGGTTAGGGGCAGTGAGAGATTGCTTGGTTGGTGGGTAGGGGGGGGACATTATGGTCAGGTTATGGGTTAGGGGCAGTGAGAGATTGCTTGGTTGGTGGGTAGGGGGGAACATTATGGTCAGGGTATGGGTTAGGGGCAGTGAGAGATTGCTTGGTTGGTGGGTAGGGGGGGGAACATTATGGTCAGGGTATGGGTTAGGGGCAGTGAGAGATTGCTTGGTTGGTGGGTAGGGGGGGGAACATTATGGTCAGGGTATGGGTTAGGGGCATCGAGAGATTGCTTGGTTGGTGGGTAGGGGTGGGAACATTATGGTCGGGTTATGGGTTAGGGGCAGTAAGAGATTGCTTGGTTGGTGGGTAGGGGGGAACATTATGGTCAGGTTATGGGTTAGGGGCAGTGAGAGATTGCTTGGTTGGTGGGTAGGGGGGGAACATTATGGTCAGGGTATGGGTTAGGGGCAGTGAGAGATTGCTTGGTTGGTGGGTAGGGGGGGGACATTATGGTCAGGTTATGGGTTAGGGGCAGTAAGAGATTGCTTGGTTGCTGGGTGGGGGTAGGAACATTATGGTCAGGTTATGGGTTAGGTGCAGTGAGAGATTGCTTGGTTGGTGGGTAGGGGGGGAACATTATGGTCAGGTTATGGGTTAGGGGCAGTGAGAGATTGCTTGGTTGGTGGGTAGGGGGGGACATTATGATCAGGTTATGGGTTAGGGGCAGTGAGAGATTGCTTGGTTGGTGGGTAGGGGGGGAACATTATGGTCAGGTTATGGGTTAGGGGCAGTGAGAGATTGCTTGGTTGGTGGGTAGGGGGGGGACATTATGGTCAGGGTATGTGTTAGGGGCAGTGAGAGATTGCTTGGTTGGTGGGTAGGGGGGGAACATTATGGTCAGGGTATGGGTTAGGGGCAGTGAGAGATTGCTTGGTTGATGGGTAGGGGTGGGGACATTATGGTCAGGGTATGGGTTAAGGGCAGTGAGAGATTGCTTGGTTGGTGGGTAGGGGGGGAACATTATGGTCAGGGTATGGGTTAGGGGCAGTGAGAGATTGCTTGGTTGGTGGGTAGGGGGGGGACATTATGGTCAGGTTATGGGTTAGGGGCAGTGAGAGATTGCTTGGTTGGTGGGTAGGGGTGGGAATATTATGGTCGGGTTATGGGTTAGGGGCAGTGAGAACTTTCTTGGTTGGTGGGTAGGGGGGGGAACATTATGGTTGGGTTATGGGTTAGGGGCAGTGAGAGATTGCTTGGTTGGTGGGTAGGGGGGGAACATTATGGTCAGGGTATGGGTTAGGTGCAGTGAGAGATTGCTTGGTTGGTGGGTAGGGGGGAACATTATGGTCAGGGTATGGGTTAGGGGCAGTGAGAGATTGCTTGGTTGGTGGGTAGGGGTGGGGACATTATGGTCAGGGTATGGGTTAGGGGCAGTGAGAGATTGCTTGGTTGGTGGGTAGGGGGGGAACATTATGGTCAGGGTATGGGTTAGGGGCAGTGAGAGATTGCTTGGTTGGTGAGTAGGGGGGGGAACATTATGGTCAGGTTATGGGTTAGGGGCAGTGAGAGATTGCTTGGTTGGTGGGTAGGGGTGGGACATTACGGTCAGGTTATGGGTTAGGGGCAGTGAGAGCTTGCTTGGTTGGTGGGTAGGGGGGAACATTATGGTCAGGGTATGGGTTAGGGGCAGTGAGAGATTGCTTGGTTGGTGGGTAGGGGGGGAACATTATGGTCAGGGTATGGGTTAGGGGCAGTGAGAGATTGCTCGGTTGGTGGGTAGGGGGGGAACATTATGGTCAGGTTATGGGTTAGGGGCAGTGAGAGATTGCTTGGTTGGTGGGTAGGGGTGGGGACATTATGGTCAGGGTATGTGTTAGGGGCAGTGAGAGATTGCTTGGTTGGTGGGTAGGGGGGGGACATTATGGTCAGGGTATGGGTTAGGGGCAGTGAGAGATTGCTTGGTTGGTGGGTAGGGGGGGGACATTATGGTCAGGTTATGGGTTAGGGGCAGTGAGAGATTGCTTGGTTGGTGGGTAGGGGTGGGAACATTATGGTCAGGGTATGGGTTAGGGGCAGTGAGAGATTGCTTGGTTGGTGGGTAGGGGGGGAACATTATGGTCAGGTTATGGGTTAGGGGCAGTGAGAGATTGCTTGGTTGGTGGGTAGGGGGGGAACATTATGGTAAGGTTATGGGTTAGGGGCAGTGAGAGATTGCTTGGTTGGTGGGTAGGGGTGGGAACATTATGGTCAGGGTATGGGTTAGGGGCAGTGAGAGATTGCTTGGTTGGAGGGTAGGGGTGGGAACATTATGGTCAGGGTATGGGTTAGGGGCAGTGAGAGATTGCTTGGTTGGTGGGTAGGGGGGGGAACATTATGGTCAGGTTATGGGTTAGGGGCAGTAAGAGATTGCTTGGTTGCTGGGTGGGGGTAGGAACATTATGGTCAGGTTATGGGTTAGGGGCAGTGAGAGATTGCTTGGTTGGTGGGTAGGGGGGGAACATTATGGTCAGGTTATGGGTTAGGGGCAGTGAGAGATTGCTTGGTTGATGGGTAGGGGTGGGGACATTATGGTCAGGGTATGGGTTAAGGGCAGTGAGAGATTGCTTGGTTGGTGGGTAGGGGGGGAACATTATGGTCAGGGTATGGGTTAGGGGCAGTGAGAGATTGCTTGGTTGGTGGGTAGGGGGGGGACATTATGGTCAGGTTATGGGTTAGGGGCAGTGAGAGATTGCTTGGTTGGTGGGTAGGGGTGGGAATATTATGGTCGGGTTATGGGTTAGGGGCAGTGAGAGATTGCTTGGTTGGTGGATAGGGGGGAACATTATGGTTGGGTTATGGGTTAGGGGCAGTGAGAGATTGCTTGGTTGGTGGGTAGGGGTGGGGACATTATGGTCAGGTTATGGGTTAGGGGCAGTGAGAGATTGCTTGGTTGGTGGGTAGGGAGGGAACATTATGGTCAGGTTATGGGTTAGGGGCAGTGAGAGATTGCTTGGTTGGTGGGTAGGGGGGGAACATTATGGTCAGGGTATGGGTTAGGGGCAGTGAGAGATTGCTTGGTTGGTGGGTGGGGGGGAACATTATGGTCAGGTTATGGGTTAGGTGCAGTGAGAGATTGCTTGGTTGGTGGGTAGGGGGGGAACATTATGGTCAGGGTATGGGTTAGATGCAGTGAGAGATTGCTTGGTTGGTGGGTAGGGGGGGGACATTATGGTCAGGCTATGGGTTAGGGGCAGTGAGAGATTGCTTGGTGGGTGGGTAGGGGGGGAACATTGTGGTCAGGGTATGGGTTAGGGGCAGTGAGAGATTGCTTGGTTGGTGGGTAGGGGGGGGACATTATGGTCAGGGTATGGGTTAGATGCAGTGAGAGATTGCTTGGTTGGTGGGTAGGGGGGGGACATTATGGTCAGGCTATGGGTTAGGGGCAGTGAGAGATTGCTTGGTTGGTGGGTAGGGGTGGGAACATTATGGTCAGGGTATGGGTTAGGGGCAGTGAGAGATTGCTTGGTTGGTGGGTAGGGGGGGAACATTATGGTCAGGTTATGGGTTAGGGGCAGTGAGAGATTGCTTGGTTGGTGGGTAGGGGGGAACATTATGGTCAGGGTATGGGTTAGGGGCAGTGAGAGATTGCTTGGTTGGTGGGTAGGGGGGAACATTATGGTCAGGTTATGGGTTAGGGGCAGTAAGAGATTGCTTGGTTGCTGGGTGGGGTGGGAACATTATGGTCAGGGTATGGGTTAGGGGCAGTGAGAGATTGCTTGGTTGGTGAGTAGGGGGGGGGAACATTATGGTCAGGTTATGGGTTAGGGGCAGTGAGAGATTGCTTGGTTGGTGGGTAGGGGGGGAACATTATGGTCAGGTTATGGGTTAGGGGCAGTGAGAGATTGCTTGGTTGGTGGGTAGGGGTGGGGGACATTATGGTCAGGGTATGGGTTAGGGGCAGTGAGAGATTGCTTGGTTGGTGGGTAGGGGGGGACATTATGGTCAGGGTATGGGTTAGGTGCAGTGAGAGATTGCTTGGTTGGTGGGTAGGGGTGGGAACATTGTGGTCAGGGTATGGGTTAGGGGCAGTGAGAGATTGCTTGGTTGGTGGGTAGGGGGGAACATTATGGTCAGGGTATGGGTTAGGGGCAGTGAGAGATTGCTTGGTTGGTGGGTAGGGGGGGGACATTATGGTCAGGTTATGGGTTAGGTGCAGTGAGAGATTGCTTGGTTGGTGGGTAGGGGGGGGAACATTATGGTCAGGGTATGGGTTAGGGGCAGTGAGAGATTGCTTGGTTGGTGGGTAGGGGTGGGGACATTATGGTAATTTCCTGAATAGACACTCTTCTTTTTTTGCGGGGAGTTAATCCCTTTTGACTTCTGGGAGATTATATGAAACGCCATTTGTATTTATGTAGTAGCACCTTATACATACAAGCAACGTATAATCAACATTAATCTCAGACAACCCGCCGGGAGGAATGGGAATAGGTTAATACTCTGGGTGAAAATGAGCGTAGTAGTGTGAGGTTAGTAAGGGGGAGGGGGCATTTATCGGGGGTAATCTTACAGCCACAGAACACAGCCCATGGGAGGCCTTCAAATGAAAGCCTCTGAAGTGGACAACCTTTCCAGCATCGTATCGTGCCAATCTCAACATGACCGTTGCAGGGGGTGCAACCGGAGAAGGGGGACAATAGGAACTGGGTGGCCCACCCCTTCCACCCGAACTGGGTGGCCCACCCCTTCCACCCTCCCGTATGGAGAAATCGTTAGTGATACACGCAAGAAGAAGAGATATAAGAGGCGGGGACATGAGCATATTACGGGCAACATCCCTTTAGACTCGAATGGCCAGATGGACCCCAGTTAATAGTCACAAAGATCCCCACAACAAGCATGGGGGTCAATGAGTCTGGGAGAGAAGAGGCAGGGCCAGTCCGGCGGTGTGTGATGAGAACAGACCACGGCGGCAATTTAACGTTGTCGTCCGTCCCTGCGGTCTGGAACACCGGGCTGGTGGCTTTGGACCAGGCTGATCTTTGAGGTTTTGGCACCGCATTACCAGCCAGGTACTGCGTTGTGTGTGATGTTTACAGCGGGTGTGCCGATGTAATATATATAATATAATATTTTGCTGCTACTATTTATAAATGATCTTTATACTTACCAGTCCCTTCGTTTATTAATTTTATGTATAAAATGTTTTACCAGGAAGTAATACAGTGAGAGATACCTCTCGTTATAACTCTGTGCCCAGGACATGCGTGAGAACATGTTACAGGAAGTAATACAGTGAGAGTTACCTCTCGTTTTCACGTCTGTCCTTCTTGTTATCGTTTTCCAAATATTGCCCCGTTGATCACGGGAGGATATGGAGCAGGAGTAGGGACCCTCACTAAAGTTATCCACCGTACGCCTGGAGTCAGCGCGTGGGATACTATATGTCCACAGAGAAGGGTCGGCTTCCACAGAGAAGGACCGGCTTCCACAGAGAAGGACCGGCTTCCACAGAGAAGGACCGGCTTCCACAGAGAAGGACCGGCTTCCACAGAGAAGGGTCGGCTTCCACAGAGAAGGGTCGGCTTCCACAGAGAAGGACCGGCTTCCACAGAGAAGGGTCGGCTTCCACAGAGAAGGACCGGCTTCCACAGAGAAGGGTCGGCTTCCACAGGGAAGGGTCGGCTTCCACAGAGAAGGACCGCCTTCCACAGAGAAGGGTCGGCTTCCACAGAGAAGGGTCGGCTTCCACAGAGAAGGGTCGGCTTCCACAGAGAAGGGTCGGCTTCCACAGAGAAGGGTCGGCTTCCACAGAGAAGGACCGGCTTCCCCAGAGAAGGACCGGCTTCCACAGAGAAGGACCGGCTTCCACAGAGAAGGGTCGGCTTCCACAGAGAAGGGTCGGCTTCCACAGGGAAGGGCCGGCTTCCACAGGGAAGGGTCGGCTTCCACAGAGAAGGGTCGGCTTCCACAGAGAAGGGTCCGGCTTCCACAGAGAAGGACCGGCTTCCACAGAGAAGGGTCGGCTTCCACAGAGAAGGGCGGCTTCCACAGAGAAGGGCCGGCTTCCACAGAGAAGGACCGGCTTCCACAGAGAAGGACCGGCTTCCACAGAGAAGGGTCGGCTTCCACAGAGAAGGGTCGGCTTCCACAGGGAAGGACCGGCTTCCACAGAGAAGGGTCGGCATCCACAGAGAAGGGTCCGGCTTCCACAGAGAAGGGCCGGCTTCCACAGAGAAGGGTCGGCTTCCACAGGGAAGGGTCTGGCTTCCACAGAGAAGGACCGGCTTCCACAGAGAAGGGTCGGCTTCCACAGGGAAGGACCGCCTTCCACAGGGAAGGACCGGCTTCCACAGGGAAGGACCGGCTTCCACAGGGAAGGACCGGCTTCCACAGGGAAGGACCGGCTTCCACAGAGAAGGACCGGCTTCCACAGAGAAGGACCGGCTTCCACAGAGAAGGGTCGGCTTCCACAGAGAAGGACGGCTCCCACAGAGAAGGACGGCTCCCACAGAGAAGGGTCGGCTTCCACAGAGAAGGGTCGGCTTCCACAGAGAAGGACCGGCTTCCACAGAGAAGGACCGGCTTCCACAGAGAAGGGCCGGACAGAGAAGGACCGGCTTCCACAGAGAAGGGTCGGCTTCCACAGAGAAGGGTCGGCTTCCACAGAGAAGGACCGGCTTCCACAGAGAAGGACCGGCTTCCACAGAGAAGGGCCGGACAGAGAAGGACCGGCTTCAACAGAGAAGGGTCGGCTTCCACAGAGAAGGACCGGCTTCCACAGAGAAGGACCGGCTTCCACAGAGAAGGACCGGTTTCCACAGAGAAGGACTGGACAGAGAAAGGTCGGCTTCCACAGAGAAGGGTCGGCTTCCACAGAGAAGGGTCGGCTTCCACAGAGAAGGACCGGCTTCCACAGAGAAGGGTCGGCTTCCACAGAGAAGGGCCGTCTTCCACAGAGAAGGACCAGCTTCCACAGAGAAGGGTCGGCTTCCACAGAGAAGGACCGGCTTCCACAGAGAAGGGTCGGCTTCCACAGAGAAGGGTCGGCTTCCACAGAGAAGGACCGGCTTCCACAGAGAAGGACCGGCTTCCACAGAGAAGGGTCGGCTTCCACAGAGAAGGGTCGGCTTCCACAGAGAAGGACCGGCTTCCACAGAGAATGGTAGGCTTCCACAGAGAAGGGTCGGCTTCCACAGAGAAGGGTCGGCTTCCACAGAGAAGGACGGCTTCCACAGAGAAGGGTCGGGTTCCACAGAGAAGGGTCGGCTTCCACAGAGAAGGACCGTCTTTCACAGAGAAGGGTCGGCATCCACAGAGAAGGACCGGCTTCCACAGAGAAGGACCGGCTTCCACAGAGAAGGACCGGCTTCCACAGAGAAGGACCGGCTTCCACAGAGAAGGACCGGCTTCCACAGAGAAGGGCCGGCTTCCACAGAGAAGGGCCGGCTTCCACAGAGAAGGGCCGGCTTCCACAGAGAAGGGCCGGCTTCCACAGAGAAGGGCCGGCTTCCACAGAGAAGGGCCGGCTTCCACAGAGAAGGACCGGCTTCCACAGAGAAGGACCGGCTTCCACAGAGAAGGACCGGCTTCCACAGAGAAGGACCGGCTTCCACAGAGAAGGACCGGCTTCCACAGAGAAGGACCGGCTTCCACAGAGAAGGACCGGCTTCCACAGAGAAGGACCGGCTTCCACAGAGAAGGGTCGGCTTCCACAGAGAAGGACCGGCTTCCACAGAGAAGGACCGGCTTCCACAGGGAAGGGTCCGTTTCCACAGAGAAGGACCGGCTTCCACAGAGAAGGACCGGCTTCCACAGAGAAGCGCCGGCTTCCACAGAGAAGGGCCGGCTTCCACAGAGAAGGGCCGGCTTCCACAGAGAAGGGCCGGCTTCCACAGAGAAGGGCCGGCTTCCACAGAGAAGGGCCGGCTTCCACAGAGAAGGGCCGGCTTCCACAGAGAAGGACCGGCTTCCACAGAGAAGGACCGGCTTCCACAGAGAAGGACCGGCTTCCACAGAGAAGGACAGGCTTCCACAGAGAAGGACCGGCTTCCACAGAGAAGGACCGGCTTCCACAGAGAAGGACCGGCTTCCACAGAGAAGGGTCGGCTTCCACAGAGAAGGACCGGCTTCCACAGAGAAGGACCGGCTTCCACAGGGAAGGGTCCGTTTCCACAGAGAAGGACCGGCTTCCACAGAGAAGGGCCGGCTTCCACAGAGAAGGACCGGCTTCCACAGAGAAGGGTCGGCTTCCACAGAGAAGGACCGGCTTCCACAGAGAAGGACCGGCTTCCACAGAGAAGGACCGGCTTCCACAGAGAAGGACCGGCTTCCACAGAGAAGGGTCGGTTTCCACAGAGAAGGGTCGGCTTCCACAGAGAAGGACCGGCTTCCACAGAGAAGGGTCGGCTTCCACAGAGAAGGGTCGGCTTCCACAGAGAAGGACCGGCTTCCACAGAGAAGGACCGGCTTCCACAGAGAAGGACCGGCTGCCACAGAGAAGGACCGGTTTCCACAGAGAAGGACTGGACAGAGAAAGGTCGGCTTCCACAGAGAAGGGTCGGCTTCCACAGAGAAGGGTCGGCTTCCACAGAGAAGGACCGGCTTCCACAGAGAAGGGTCGGCTTCCACAGAGAAGGACCGGCTTCCACAGAGAAGGACCGGCTTCCACAGAGAAGGGTCGGCTTCCACAGAGAAGGACCGGCTTCCACAGAGAAGGACCGGTTTCCACAGAGAAGGACTGGACAGAGAAAGGTCGGCTTCCACAGAGAAGGGTCGGCTTCCACAGAGAAGGGTCGGCTTCCACAGAGAAGGACCGGCTTCCACAGAGAAGGGTCGGCTTCCACAGAGAAGGACCGGCTTCCACAGAGAAGGACCGGCTTCCACAGAGAAGGACCGGCTTCCACAGAGAAGGGTCGGCTTCCACAGAGAAGGACCGGCTTCCACAGGGAAGGACCGGCTTTCTCAGGGAAGGGTCGGTTTCCACAGAGAAGGACCGGCTTCCACAGAGAAGGGCCGGCTTCCACAGAGAAGGACCGGCTTCCACAGAGAAGGGTCGGCTTCCACAGAGAAGGACCGGCTTCCACAGAGAAGGACCGGCTTCCACAGAGAAGGGTCGGCTTCCACAGAGAAGGGTCGGCTTCCACAGAGAAGGGTCGGCTTCCACAGAGAAGGACCGGCTTCCACAGAGAAGGGTCGGCTTCCACAGAGAAGGACCGGCTTCCACAGAGAAGGGTCGGCTTCCACAGAGAAGGGTCGGCTTCCACAGACCGGCTTCCACAGAGAAGGGTCGGCTTCCACGGAGAAGGGTCGGCTTCCACGGAGAAGGGTCGGGTTCCACAGAGAAGGGTCGGCTTCCACAGAGAAGGACGGCTTCCACAGAGAAGGACCGGCTTTCACAGAGAAGGGCCGGCTTCCACAGAGAAGGGCCGGCTTCCACAGAGAAGGGCCGGCTTCCACAGAGAAGGGTCGGCTTCCACAGAGAAGGGTCGGCTTCCACAGAGAAGGGTCGGCTTCCACAGAGAAGGACCGGCTTCCACAGAGAAGGACCGGCTTCCACAGAGAAGGACCGGCTTCCACAGAGAAGGACCGGCTTCCACAGAGAAGGACCGGCTTCCACAGAGAAGGGCCGGCTTCCACAGAGAAGGGCCGGCTTCCACAGAGAAGGGCCGGCTTCCACAGAGAAGGGTCGGCTTCCACAGAGAAGGGTCGGCTTCCACAGAGAAGGACCGGCTTCCACAGAGAAGGACCGGCTTCCACAGAGAAGGACCGGCTTCCACAGAGAAGGGTCGGCTTCCACAGAGAAGGGTCGGCTTCCACAGAGAAGGACCGGCTTCCACAGAGAATGGTAGGCTTCCACAGAGAAGGGTCGGCTTCCACAGAGAAGGGTCGGCTTCCACAGAGAAGGACGGCTTCCACAGAGAAGGTTCGGCTTCCACAGAGAATGGTCGGCTTCCACAGAGAAGGGTCGGCTTTCACAGAGAAGGGTCGGCATCCACAGAGAAGGACCGGCTTCCCCAGAGAAGGACCGGCTTCCACAGAGAAGGACCGGCTTCCACAGAGAAGGACCGGCTTCCACAGAGAAGGACCGGCTTCCACAGAGAAGGACCGGCTTCCACAGAGAAGGGTCGGCTTCCACAGAGAAGGACCGGCTTCCAAAGAGAAGGACCGGCTTCCACAGAGAAGGACCGGCTTCCACAGAGACCGGACAGAGAAAGGTCGGCTTCCACAGAGAAGGGTCGGCTTCCACAGAGAAGGGTCGGCTTCCACAGAGACCGGACAGAGAAAGGTCGGCTTCCACAGAGAAGGGTCGGCTTCCACAGAGAAGGACCGTCTTCCACAGAGAAGGACCGGCTTCCACAGAGAAGGACCGGCTTCCACAGAGACCGGACAGAGAAAGGTCGGCTTCCACAGAGAAAGGTCGGCTTCCACAGAGAAGGACCGGCTTCCACAGAGAAGGGCCGGCTTCCACAGAGAAGGGCCGGTTTACAGTCTAGAGATGCACCAAGACCCGCAGAGCGTCTCTCCCTTATCCCCTCTCCCAGCCAGAGACCCGCAGACCGTCGCTCCCTTATCCCCTCTCCCTGCCAGAGACCCACAGAGCATCGCTCCCTTATCCCCTCTCCCTGCCAGAGACCCGCAGAGCGTCACTCCCTTATCCCCTTTCCCTGCCAGAGACACGCAGAGCGTCGCCCCCTTATCCCCTCTCCCTGCCAGAGACCCGCAGAGCATCGCTCCCTTATCCCCTCTCCCTGCCAGAGACCCGCAGAGCATCGCTCCCTTATCCCCTCTCCCTGCCAGAGACCCGCAGAGCATCGCTCCCTTATCCCCTCTGCCTGCCAGAGTCCTGCGGAGCATCGCTCCCTTATCCCCTCTCCCTGCCAGAGACCCGCAGAGCATCGCTCCCTTATCCCCTCTCCCAGCCAGAGACCCGCAGAGCGTCGCTCCCTTATCCCCGCTCCCTGCCAGGTCCCGCAGAGCGTCGCTCCCTTATCCCCTCTCCCTGCCAGAGACCCGCAGAGCATCGCTCCCTTATCCCCTCTCCCTGCCAGAGACCCGCAGAGCGTCGCTCCCTTATCCCATCTCCCTGCCAGAGACCCACAGAGCATCGCTCCCTTATCCCCTCTCCCTGCCAGAGACCCGCAGAGCGTTGCTCCCTTATCCCCTCTCCCTGCCAGAGACACGCAGAGCGTTGCGCCCTTATCCCCTCTCCCTGCCAGAGACCCGCAGAGCATCGCTCCCTTATCCCCTCTCCCTGCCAGAGACCCGCAGAGCATCGCTCCCTTATCCCCTCTCCCTGCCAGAGACCCGCAGAGCATCGCTCCCTTATCCCCTCTGCCTGCCAGAGTCCCGCGGAGCATTGCTCCCTCATCCCCTCTCCCTGCCAGAGACCCGCAGAGCGTTGCTACCTTATCCCCTCTCCCTGCCAGAGACCAGCAGAGCATTGCTCCCTTATCCCCTCTCCCTGCCAGTGACCCGCAGAGCATCGCTCCCTTATCCCCTCTCCCTGCCAGAGACCCGCAGAGCATCGCGCCCTTATCCCCTCTCCCTGCCAGAGACCCGCAGAGCGTCGCTTCATGTTGTGTAATTTCTGTGGGTCTCCACTCCCCCCATTTATGGACTTTGAATTATGTTATGTACACACGGATGTAGTGTGTGTGTGTGTGTTTGTGTGTGTGTTGAAACTCGTCACTTGCACACACTGATCCACATGTGAACGGAGGGAGGTGAGTGTGTTTGTGTGTATTTGTGTGATGGTGCTTGTGTGTGTGTGATGTGTGTATATATCTGTGTGTGTGAGATGGTACGTACGTGTGTGTATATATCTGTGTGCGTGTATATCTGTGTGTGTGATGTGTATGTATATATCTGTGTGTGTGAGATGGTACGTGTGTGTATATATCTGTGTGTGTGTGTGTGTGTGTGCGTGTATATCCGTGTGTGTGATTTGTGTGTATATATCTGTGTGTGAGATGGTATGTGTGTGTGATGTGTGTATATATATATCTATGTGTGTGTGTATATATCTGTGTGTGTATGTATATATCTGTGTGTGTGTGTTGGTAGGTGTGTGTACATATCTGTGTGTGATGGTACATGCGTGTGTATATATCTGTGTGTGATGGTACGTGTATGTGTGTGTGTGTGATGGTACATGCGTGTGTAAATATTTGTATGTGTGTTAGTACGTACATGTGTGTGTATGTCTGTGTGTGTGTGTCTGTGAGTGTGATGTGTATATATCTGTGTGTGTGATGGTACATGCGTGTGTGTGTGTGTGTGTGTGTGTGTGTGTATATATATATCACACACAGTATACCGCATGCACGCCTAATGTGAGAAAGTGGTTCCCATAAGCTGCCCAGTAGAAGTAGCTGTAACTGCAGACAGCGCTGCTCCCGGGGCAGTGATAATATTCAAACAACAAGAAAGTACCAGAAACGGAGCACACAGGTATATACACACACACACACACACGTTTCTGGTACTTTCTTGGTATACCTGTGTGCACCGTTTCTGGCACTTTCTTGGTATACCCGTGTGCACCGTTTCTGGCACTTTCTTGGTATACCCGTGTGCACCGTTTCTGGTACTTTCTTGGTATACCCGTGTGCACCGTTTCTGGCACTTTCTTGGTATACCTGTGTGCACCGTTTCTGGTACTTTCTTGGTATACCTGTGTGCACCGTTTCTGGCACTTTCTTGGTATACCCGTGCGCACCGTTTCTGGTACTTTCTTGGTATACCCGTGCGCACCGTTTCTGGTACTTTCTTGGTATACCCGTGCGCACCGTTTCTGGTACTTTCTTGGTATACCCGTGCGCACCGTTTCTGGCACTTTCTTGGTATACCCGTGCGCACCGTTTCTGGCAATTTCTTGGTATACCCGTGCGCACCGTTTCTGGTACTTTCTTGGTATACCTGTGTGCTCCGTTTCTGGCACTTTCTTGGTATACCTGTGTGCACCGTTTCTGGTACTTTCTTGGTATATCTGTGTGCACCGTTTCTGGTACTTTCTTGGTATACCTGTGTGCACCGTTTCTGGCACTTTCTTGGTATACCTGTGTGCACCGTTTCTGGTACTTTCTTGGTATATCTGTGTGCACCGTTTCTGGTACTTTCTTGGTATACCTGTGTGCACCGTTTCTGGTACTTTCTTGGTATACCTGTGTGCACCGTTTCTGGTACTTTCTTGGTATACCTGTGTGCACCGTTTCTGGCACTTTCTTGGTATACCTGTGTGCACCGTTTCTGGCACTTTCTTTTATACCTGTGTGCACCGTTTCTGGTACTTTCTTGGTATACCTGTGTGCACCGTTTCTGGCACTTTCTTGGTATACCTGTGTGCACCGTTTCTGGTACTTTCTTGGTATACCTGTGTGCTCCGTTTCTGGTACTTTCTTGGTATACCTGTGTGCACCGTTTCTGGTACTTTCTTGGTATACCTGTGTGCACCGTTTCTGGTACTTTCTTGGTATACCTGTGTGCACCGTTTCTGGTAATTTCTTGGTATACCTGTGTGCACCGTTTCTGGCACTTTCTTGGTATACCTGTGTGCACCGTTTCTAGTACTTTCTTGGTATACCTGTGTGCACCGTTTCTGGTACTTTCTTGGTATACCTGTGTGCACCGTTTCTGGTACTTTCTTGGTATACCCGTGCGCACCGTTTCTGGTACTTTCTTGGTATACCCGTGCGCACCGTTTCTGGTACTTTCTTGGTATACCCGTGTGCACCGTTTCTGGTACTTTCTTGGTATACCTGTGTGCACCGTTTCTGGTACTTTCTTGGTATACCTGTGTGCACCGTTTGTGGCACTTTCTTGGTATACCTGTGTGCACCGTTTCTGGTACTTTCTTGGTATACCTGTGTGCACCGTTTCTGGTACTTTCTTGGTATACCTGTGTGCACCGTTTCTGGTACTTTCTTGGTATACCTGTGTGCACCGTTTGTGGCACTTTCTTGGTATACCTGTGTGCACCGTTTCTGGTACTTTCTTGGTATACCTGTGTGCACCGTTTCTGGCACTTTCTTGGTATACCTGTGTGCACCGTTTCTGGTACTTTCTTGTTGTTTAAATATATATAAATCTGTGTGTGTAATGATACATGCGCGTATGTGTGTGTGTGTGTGTCTGTGTGTGTCTGTGTGTGTCTGTGTGTGTCTGTGTGTGTCTGTGTGTGTCTGTGTGTGTCTGTGTGTGTCTGTGTGTGTGTGCAGAGGTACCCAATGGAGACCGGTTTTAAGGTGAAATTAAAATAAGGCTTTATTGTCTGTTCCTTTAAATAGCACAGCAAACACAAATAAACAAAAACAACAAACCCCTCTGCCTTGTAAGGGCTAACTTACTTCCACAGTCCCTTTCTCCAGGGCTGGAGGGATTATCCCATTCCCAGCCCATTCCCCAAAGTCTCAGGAGATCCCTTAAAGCAGGTGGCCCTTCATGTCAGTCTCTGGTAGGTTCCTGTGTCCGGGAATATAGGTCTCTGGGTGTCTTGATCTCAGCAGAGCCTTTCTGTTCAAGACCTCTTTCCTCTTGTCAGCACCCTGGTGTACTGAGGAAAATCTCTCTCCTGTTGGAAACAGGAGGCCTTTCTTTACAGACTTAATTGGCCAGGTGGAGTCTGGGTAACTGCCTGCTGCACTTAACCAGATCCCTGCTGGATTTTAGAGAGCGTTTCTTAAAACAGGGAAAAGTCCCTGTTGCATACCTCCCCTGTTTGTGGGAAGGTCGGACTTACCACGGCAGAAGCCCATCCTTCCACTCTCACTCGAGATATCTCTGCGGCTCGAATGAGAGTGGATGGAGAACGAGAACCCTCCGTCCCGCTGGGATCGGAGCCCTTTCTCCAGGTTATCAGTGTCTCCTCCAGAAGGTGCTTGAGATCAGCACTCCTCAGCCGCTCAAGGAGGACTTTTTCCCCAAGTACAGTCTTTCTACCGACCGCGTGGTCATGGGATTTCCCCAGTCGCAGAGCGTTTACGCAAATAGCTTTCTCTCGCCATCTTTTCCAAGGACTCCAATTTAGCCCTAAATGTCCATTCCTTGTAACCCTTGCTCGGGTCTTGCAACGCCTCTACCAAACAGGGCTCCACGGAAATTTCACGATAAATTTATTGCCAACAAATTGGGGCCGAAACGTCAGTCAATTTGTTGGCAATAAATGTATCTTGGAAATTCCGTGGAGCCCGACGTTTCTGATTCTTTCCATTGTACGCTGGATCATCACAGAGAATCCTGAGCCAGGAGCACCGGGAGTTGTATCTTTTTTTTATTATTGTCATGTGGTGTGCAGCTTTTCCCCTTTACTTGCAAAGCCTCCGTCGGCTTAATTCTGTCTGATGTCCGGAATCTATTTCTACTATCCCAGACTCGTGCCATTTCATGGTATCGCTTAAATAGCTATTCTTGAATCGCTGTTCGAGTTTTCAGCTCTTCAAACTGTCCTTCTGCACTTCTTTTCCCACTCAGTGCAGTTTCCAGTTCAGCTTCTTTGGAATTGAGTTGTGATTCCACATCTCCCAGTTGACTCGGCGCAAGGCTTAAATCTGTTTCCTTTTCTCTGCTTCTGATCTGTAGCTGCTGGTGCTCCTCCCGGACGTTGTCCAGCTCCAGCTGCAGCCGGGCCCTCTCATTGTCCATGTGGTCCAGCAATGTGCGGGAATCGAGCCATTTTGGCCTCATAGCGCAGTGTCAGGTTGGCCTCCTGATGAACGGACACCTCTTCACTCTGTTCCTTTTTGGCGAGCTGTTTCTTGAGCTCAGCAATCTGCGTCTGCAGAGCTGCACGTTGCTGGGATGTGTATTTACCTGCCAGCTCTAGCTCTTCCACTTCTAGGCTTTGCTGCAAGTTCAACTCATCAGCGAGAGATCCCTGTTTCTTGAGTGCATCCTGCAATTCTCCTCTCAGGGTCTTCATCTCTTCCCTGTGCTTTCTCTGAGCCTGCTTCCATGTCTCCTTCGTTATATTGTGGAGCACTGTGAATTTCTTTGCTCGGGCCGCAGCTGCTTGCCTCAGTTTCTGGACCTTCTTGTGCTTCCCCCTATACAGTCACCTGGCCTCTAAGCTTGGGCTCTAGCGATGCATTGGTGATGGTCAGGGTAGCCTTCAGTTCCTCATGCTGCTCTGCGGGGACACACTGGGTAATCAGATGTTCCTGCAGCACTTGTATTTCTTTAGCAGCCTGCAGATTTTCTTCCTGCAGATCTCGCTGCTTCTCCTCGGCATTCTGGAGGTGCGTACGCAGACCTTGCAGTTGGTTCTGCAGTAGGTGCTCTGCTTGTGCGTGTTGCTCCAATGCTGCAAACTTTTCATCTTCCAATAGTTTCTTTAAATTTTTGTAGCTCGTGCAGCTTTTCCTTCTTTTCATTGACGTCAAATCAGAATGTTCTTCTTTCAGCCTTGTATTTTCTCTTTTTGCAGTCTCGGTAATATTCAGGGCTTCCTTGTAGTCCTCCTTCCATTTACACACTTCTGCTTTGAGACTCCCGGACTCCTGGCGTGACACTTCTATCCCTAGGTTGTGGGTCTGAAGCCCCTTCTGAGAGACTTTGAGATCCATATTAAGACTGAGGATAGTTTTTTGGGAGATGTCCAGCTCCTCAGCGAGACTGTGAAGTTCCTTTTTAGAGACTTCCAGTTCTGTGCGGCAACTGCTGATCTCTTGGTGTGAGGCATCCAGTGCTATGTGGAGAGAATGAACCTCATTCTGGGATATGTCCACCTCTGTCCGGACACTGTTGACCTCCTGGTGTGAGGAATTCAGTTCTATGCGGAGAGTGTGAACCTCATTCTGAGAGACTTCCACCTCTCTATGGCGATTGCGAACCACTTGCTGAGAGAGACTCGTTTCTTTCAGTGCCTCCTGATACTCCTGTTTCAGGCTTACAATCCTTCCGACGATTCCTGAGGAAGCCGAAGTGAAACGCATTGAATCGGATCAGTGGAGTCTTTGGGAGGACCAGGGAGAGCGAGACGTGAGACCTGCAAAGCCGGGAACTGGGGGCACCGCAGCAACCACGGAGGACACTTCCGCCAGTGAATGAGACATCACCGGCAGTGACGCGTGAGGAAGCGGAGCGGCGCCGTGACCCGATACACGAGCGGCATCACCTAGTTGGTTCTCTCCGCTGTACCCTATTTCTGTGCAAATGTGAGTGCAAATGTGAGTGCAAATGTGAGTGCTATATCATATATCTTCTAATACAATCTGCTATTGTGGCAATATTACACCATTGGGGCTCTTTCTGCCTTTTATTTTCGGGGGACCACCACCTGAGGGATTAAGAAATACTGACCGACTCCATGCGTGAGGATTCTTAAAGGTCTCCTATCAGAGGGAGAAGAATCTCTGATTCACGCTATCTATCCCACGTTGCTGGGATGTGCGTTTACCTGCCAGCTCTAGCTCTTCCACTTCTAGGCTTTGCTGCAAGTTCAACTCATCAGCGAGAGATCCCTGTTTCTTGAGTGCATCCTGCAATTCTCCTCTCAGGGTCTTCATCTCTTCCCTGTGCTTTCTCTGAGCCTGCTTCCATGTCTCCTTCGTTATATTGTGGAGCTTTCTATCCCACCCAGTCTGTGAGTGAGACCATCGCTGTATTACAGATGGGGCCTTTATTTAAATTGGCTATACTATCATATATACATATACCATTCCATGTGAGCGACCCGCGCTCCCCTTTACCAGGGGATGGCAACCCTTTTGTCAGACGTGCTCGGTTTTTCCACCATGGTGGCATTAGTAGCGGTTGCAGTATCTAAGCTCAGTCTTGAGATCCTCCAATTCGGTTTTGGCCGCCGAGTAAATTGCGAGCACCGTCTTCTGTAGCTCAGCGTTATTTTCTCTCCGCAGTTTCCCGTCTTCACGGAGCAGATCACGGTCACGCCCGGCAGCTTGTAGTGCGTCTTCAGGGCTGGTCAAGGGATCGTCACTCACTGGTTCCGGCTCCACTTCCCTGGGATGGTTGGTTGAGGGTTCCTCACTGTTAGCAACCCGGACATACACTTCTTTGGGTTACACGACTTCTGTGTGATGTGTGTATATATATATATATGTGTGTGTGATGGTACATGCGTGTGTGTGTATATATCTGGGTGTGTGTATGTGTGTGTGTGATGGTACATGTGTGTTTGTGTGATGGTACGTGCATGTGTGTGTATATATCTTTGTGTGTGATGGTGCATGTTTGTGTGTGTGATGGTACATGTTTGTGTTTGTGTGATGGTACATGCATGTGTGTATATATCTGTGTGTGTGAAGGTGCGTGTGATGTGTGTGTATATATATGTGTGTGTGATGGTACATGCGTGTGTGTGTACATTTCTGTGTGTGTGATGGTACATGCGTGTGTGTATATATCTGTGTGTGTGATGGTACATGCGTGTGTATGATGGTATGTGCGTGATGGTACATGTGTGTGTGATGGTAGGTGCATGTGTGTGTAGATATCTGTGTATGTGATGGTACATGCGTGTGTGTGATGTGCGTATATATCTGTGTATGTGATGGTACATGCGTGTGTGTGTGTGTAGATATCTGTGTATGTGATGTTACATGCGTGTGTGTGATGTGCGTATATATATATCTGTGTATGTGATGGTACGTGTGTGTGTGTAGATATCTGTGTATGTGATGGTGTGTGATGTGCGTATATATCTGTGTGTGATTGTACATGCGTGTGTATGATGGTATGTGCATGTGTGTGATGGTACATGTGTGTGTGATGGTAGGTGCATGTGTGTGTAGATATCTGTGTATGTGATGGTACATGCGTGTGTGTAGATATCTGTGTATGTGATGGTACATACATGTGTGTGTGTACATATCTGTGTATGTGATGGTACATGTGTGTGTATGTGTGTAGATATCTGTGTATGTGATGGTACATGTGTGTGTGTGTGATGTGTGTATATATCAGTGTGTGTGATGGTACATGCGTGTGTGTGATGTGCGTATATATATCTGTGTGTGTGATGATACGTGCATGTGTATGTGTGTGTGATGGTACGTGTGTGTGTTTATCTGTGTGTATGATGGTACGTGTGTGTGTGTGTGTGTATATATGTGTGTGTGATGGTACGTGCGTGTGTGTGTATATCTGTGTGTGTGATGGTACGTACGTGTGTGTGTGTGTGTATATCTGAGTGTGTGATGGTACTTGCATGTGTGTGTGTGTGTGTGTATATATCTCTGTGTGTGTGATGAAACATGCATGTGTGTGATGTGCGTATATATCTGTGTATGTGATGGTACGTGTGTGTGTGTGTGTAGATATCTGTGTGTGTGATGTGCGTATATATCTGTGTGTATGTGATGGTACATGCGTGTGTGTGTGTGTAGATATAGGTGTATGTGATGGTACATGCGTGTGTGTGTGTGTGTAGATATCTGTGTATGTGATGTTACTGTACATGCGTGTGTGATGTGCGTATATATCTGTGTATGTGATGGTACATGCGTGTGTGTAGATATCTGTGTATGTGATGGTACATACGTGTGTGTGTGTAGATATCAGTATATGTGATGGTACATGCGTGTGTGTGATGTGCGTATATATCTGTGTGTTTGATAGTACAAGCGTGTGTGTGTATATCTGTGTGTGTGATGGTACGTGTGTGTGTGTATATATATGTTTATGATGATGCATGTGTGTATATATCTGTGTGTTGGTGTGTGTGTGTGTGTGTATATGTGTATAATGGGGGAGTGTAATAGTGTATGTATATATCTGTGATTGTGTGGGTGTATTTGTGTGTGTGTGCGCGCGTGATGGTGAGTAAGTGTATATATGTGGTTGATGGTGTGAGTGCATACAGTATATGTTTGTGATGGTTTGTGTGTATATCTGTGTGATGGTTTGTGTGTATATCTGTGTATAATAAGGTGAGTGTCATTTCGTGTATAATAGTATGTGTGTGTATATATATCTGTGTATAATACACACACACACACAATTTATATATATATATATATATATATATATATATATATATATATATATATATATATATATATATATATATATATATATATATATATATACATACACAAACACACACACACCCCACTGTGTATTAACCTCTCTGGTCCTTACAGGGTTAAGGGCGGGGGACTTGCACCAATTCCAGGAATTAGGGTGCCCCTCATTATATCAGCGGCAGCGCCCCTCCCTCCCGTCTTATCTGCCGAACCAGCAACATCTCCGGAGCAGCATGAGCACTGTGATACTCAGCGTTATTATACAGTGCGGCATGTTCATTATCAGTCTATAGATACTCAGCATCATTATACAGAGCGGTGTGTTCATTATCAGTGCATAGATACTCTGCATCATTATACAGCGCAGCGTGATCATTATCAGTGTATAGATACTCTGCATCATTATACAGCGCGGTGTGATCATTATCAGTGTATAGATACTCTGCATCATTATACAGTGCGGCGTGATCACTATCAGTGTATAGATACTCTGCATCATTATACAGCGTGGCGTGATCACTATCAGTGTATAGATACTCTGCATCATTATACAGCGCGGCGTGATCACTATCAGTGTATAGATACTCTGCATCATTATACAGCGCGGTGTGATCATTATCAGGGTATAGATACTCTGCATCATTATACAGCGTGGCGTGATCACTATCAGTGTATAGATACTCTGCATCATTATACAGCACGGCGTGATCGTTATCAGTGTATAGATACTCTGCATCATTATACAGCGCAGCGTGATCATTATCACTGTATAGATACTCTGCATCATTATACAGCGCGGCGTGATCATTATCAGTGTATAGATACTCTGCATCATTATACAGTGCGGCGTGATCACTATCAGTGTATAGATACTCAGCATCATTATACAGCGCAGCGTGATCACTATCAGTGTATAGATACTCTGCATCATTATACAGCGCGGCGTGATCACTATCAGTGTATAGATACTCTGCATCATTATACAGCGCTGTGTGATCATTATCAGTGTATAGATACTCTGCATCATTATACAACGCAGTGTGATCATTATCAGTGCATAGATACTCTGCATCATTATACAGCGCAGCGTGATCACTATCAGTGTATAGATACTCTGCATCATTATACAGCGCAGCGTGATCATTATCAGTGTATAGATACTCTGCATCATTATACAGCGTGGCGTGATCACTATCAGTGTATAGATACTCTGCATCATTATACAGCGCGGCGTGATCACTATCAGTGTATAGATACTCTGCATCATTATACAGCGCAGCGTGATCATTATCAGTGTATAGATACTCTGCATCATTATACAGCGTGGCGTGATCACTATCAGTGTATAGATACTCTGTATCATTATACAGCGCGGCGTGATCACTATCAGTGTATAGATACTCTGCATCATTATACAGCGCGGTGTGATCATTATCAGGGTATAGATACTCTGCATCATTATACAGCGTGGCGTGATCACTATCAGTGTATAGATACTCTGCATCATTATACAGCGCGGCGTGATCACTATCAGTGTATAGATACTCTGTATCATTATACAGCGCGGCGTGATCATTATCACTGTATAGATACTCTGCATCATTATACAGCGCTGTGTGATCATTATCAGTGTATAGATACTCTGCATCATTATACAGTGCGGCGTGATCACTATCAGTGTATAGATACTCTACATCATTATACAGCGCTGTGTGATCATTATCAGTGTATAGATACTCTGCATCATTATACAACGCAGTGTGATCATTATCAGTGTATAGATACTCTGCATCATTATACAGCGCAGCGTGATCATTATCAGTGTATAGATACTCTGCATCATTATACAGCGCGGCGTGTATCAGGGTGTAGATACTCTGCATCATTATACAGCGCAGCGTGATCATTATCAGTGTATAGATACTCTGCATCATTATACAGCGTGGCGTGATCACTATCAGTGTATAGATACTCTGTATCATTATACAGCGCGGCGTGATCACTATCAGTGTATAGATACTCTGCATCATTATACAGCGCACTGTGATCATTATCAGTGTATAGATACTCTGCATCATTATACAGCGCGGCGTGATCACTATCAGTGTATAGATACTCTGCATCATTATACAGCACGGCGTGATCATTATCACTGTATAGATACTCTGCATCATTATACAGCGCTGTGTGATCATTATCAGTGTATAGATACTCTGCATCATTATACAGTGCGGCGTGATCACTATCAGTGTATAGATACTCTGCATCATTATACAGCGCTGTGTGATCATTATCAGTGTATAGATACTCTGCATCATTATACAACGCAGTGTGATCATTATCAGTGTATAGATACTCTGCATCATTATACAGCGCAGCGTGATCATTATCAGTGTATAGATACTCTGCATCATTATACAGCGCGGCGTGTATCAGGGTGTAGATACACCGTGTCACTGCGCAGCGGGTGGATGAGGGGTGGGAGTGCGGTTGAGGTGGGTGGGGGGTGGGAGTGCGGTTGGGGTTTAGTGCGCAGCGGGTGGGAGTGTGGTTAGGGTGGGTGGGGGGTGGGAGTGCGCAGCGGGTGGGTGAGGGGTGGGAGTGCAGTTGAGGTGGGTGGGGGGTGGGAGTGCGCAGCGGGTGGGTGAGGGGTGGGAGTGCGCAGCGGGTGGGTGAGGGGTGGGAGTGCGCAGCGGGTGGGTGAGGGGTGGGCGTGCGGTTAGCGTGGGTGGGGGATGGGAGTGCGCAGCGGGTGGGTGAGGGGTGGGAGTGCAGTTGAGGTGGGTGGGGGGTGGGAGTGCGCAGCGGGTGGGTGAGGGGTGGGAGTGCGCAGCGGGTGGGTGAGGGGTGGGAGTGCAGTTGAGGTGGGTGGGGGGTGGGAGTGCGCAGCGGGTGGGTGAGGGGTGGGAGTGCGCAGCGGGTGGGTGAGGGGTGGGCGTGCGGTTAGCGTGGGTGGGGGATGGGAGTGCGCAGCGGGTGGGTGAGGGGTGGGAGTGCAGTTGAGGTGGGTGGGGGGTGGGAGTGCGCAGCGGATGGGAGTGCGGTTGAGGTGGGTGGGGGGTGGGAGTGCGCAGCGGGTGGGTTGAGGTGGGAGTGCGCAGCGGGTGGGAGTGCGCAGCGGGTGGGTGGGGGGTGGGAGTGCGCAGCGGGTGGGTGGGGGGTGGGAGTGCGCAGCGGGTGGGTGAGGGGTGGGAGTGCAGTTGAGGTGGGTGGGGGGTGGGAGTGCGCAGCGGGTGGGTGAGGGGTGGGAGTGCGCAGCGGGTGGGTGAGGGGTGGGCGTGCGGTTAGCGTGGGTGGGGGATGGGAGTGCGCAGCGGGTGGGTGAGGGGTGGGAGTGCAGTTGAGGTGGGTGGGGGGTGGGAGTGCGCAGCGGGTGGGTGAGGGGTGGGAGTGCGCAGCGGGTGGGTGAGGGGTGGGAGTGCGCAGCGGGTGGGTGAGGGGTGGGAGTGCGCAGCGGATGGGAGTGCGGTTGAGGTGGGTGGGGGGTGGGAGTGCGCAGCGGGTGGGTGAGGGGTGGGAGTGCGCAGCGGGTGGGTGAGGGGTGGGAGTGCGCAGCGGATGGGAGTGCGGTTGAGGTGGGTGGGGGGTGGGAGTGCGCAGCGGGTGGGTTGAGGTGGGAGTGCGCAGCGGGTGGGAGTGCGCAGCGGGTGGGTGGGGGGTGGGAGTGCGCAGCGGGTGGGTGAGGGGTGGGAGTGCGGTTGGGGTGGGTGGGGGGTGGGAGTGCGCAGCGGGTGGGTGAGGGGTGGGAGTGCGCAGCGGGTGGGTGAGGGGTGGGAGTGCGGTTAGCGTGGGTGGGGGATGGGAGTGCGCAGCGGGTGGGTGAGGGGTGGGAGTGCAGTTGAGGTGGGTGGGGGGTGGGAGTGCGCAGCGGGTGGGTGAGGGGTGGGAGTGCGCAGCGGGTGGGTGAGGGGTGGGCGTGCGGTTAGCGTGGGTGGGGGATGGGAGTGCGCAGCGGGTGGGTGAGGGGTGGGAGTGCAGTTGAGGTGGGTGGGGGGTGGGAGTGCGCAGCGGATGGGAGTGCGGTTGAGGTGGGTGGGGGGTGGGAGTGCGCAGCGGGTGAGTGAGGGGTGGGAGTGCAGTTGAGGTGGGTGGGGGGTGGGAGTGCGCAGCGGGTGGGTGGGGGATGGGAGTGCGCAGCGGGTGGGTGAGGGGTGGGAGTGCAGTTGAGGTGGGTGGGGGGTGGGAGTGCGCAGCGGGTGAGTGAGGGGTGGGAGTGCGGTTGAGGTGGGTGGGGGGTGGGAGTGCGCAGCGGGTGGGTTGAGGTGGGAGTGCGCAGCGGGTGGGAGTGCGCAGCGGGTGAGTGAGGGGTGGGAGTGCGGTTGGGGTGGGTGGGGGGTGGGAGTGCGCAGCGGGTGAGTGAGGGGTGGGAGTGCGGTTGGGGTGGGTGGGGGGTGGGAGTGCGCAGCGGGTGGGTGGGGGGTGGGAGTGCGCAGCGGGTGGGTGAGGGGTGGGCGTGCGGTTAGCGTGGGTGGGGGATGGGAGTGCGCAGCGGGTGGGTGAGGGGTGGGAGTGCAGTTGAGGTGGGTGGGGGGTGGGAGTGCGCAGCGGATGGGAGTGCGGTTGAGGTGGGTGGGGGGTGGGAGTGCGCAGCGGATGGGAGTGCGGTTGAGGTGGGTGGGGGGTGGGAGTGCGCAGCGGATGGGAGTGCGGTTGAGGTGGGTGGGGGGTGGGAGTGCGCAGCGGATGGGAGTGCGGTTGAGGTGGGTGGGGGGTGGGAGTGCGCAGCGGGTGGGTTGAGGTGGGAGTGCGCAGCGGGTGGGAGTGCGCAGTGGGTGAGTGAGGGGTGGGAGTGCGGTTGGGGTGGGTGGGGGGTGGGAGTGCGCAGCGGGTGAGTGAGGGGTGGGAGTGCGGTTGGGGTGGGTGGGGGGTGGGAGTGCGCAGCGGGTGGGTGGGGGGTGGGAGTGCGCAGCGGGTGAGTGAGGGGTGGGAGTGCGGTTGGGGTGGGTGGGGGGTGGGAGTGCGCAGCGGGTGGGTGGGGGGTGGGAGTGCGCAGCGGGTGAGTGAGGGGTGGGAGTGCGGTTGGGGTGGGTGGGGCTGCTCCCGGCACACACAGATAGCTTCGCTCTCTCCTCACTCTGTAGGTCAGACTGAGACATGAATACCGTCAGGGAATTATTCCAGGGAGCGGTGAGTTATTCTAACACCCTAATACCCATATTGTATGTCTTTATTTATATATATATGTATGTCTTTATTTATATAGCGCCATTAATGTACACAGCGCTTCACAGTAGTAATACATGTGGTAATCCAATAAATAACAGATAATATAAATAACAGATAATATAAATAACAGATCATGGGAATAAGTGCTTTAGACATAAGAGTAACATTTCGGAAGAGGAGTCCCTGCCCCGAGGAGCTTACAGTCTAATTTGTAGGTAGGGAGAACGTACAGAGACAGTAGGAGGGAGTTCTGGTAAGTGCGTCTGCAGGGGGCCAAGCTTTATGTATCATGTGTTCAGAATATCCACAGTGCTAATCATATGCTTCTTTAAGCAAGTGTGTCTTAAGGTGGGTCTTAAAGGTGGATAGAGAGGGTGCTAGTCGGGTATTGGGGGGAAGGGCATTCCAGAGGTGCGGGGCAGTCAGTGAAAAAGGTTTAAGGCGGGAGAGGGCTTTAGATACAAAGGGGGTAGAAAGAAGACATCCTTGAGAAGAAAGCAAGAGTCTGGATGGTGCATAGCGAGAAATTAGGGATGAGATGTAAGGAGGGGCAGAGGGGGGTATAGTGAGATATTGGGGTGAGATGTAAGGAGGGGCAGAGGGGGGTATAGTGAGATGTAAGGAGGGGCAGAAGAATGTAAAGCTTTAAAAGTGAGGAGAAGAATGGAGTGTGAGATGCGGGATTTGATCGGAAGCCAGGAGAGGGATTTCAGCAGGGGAGACGCTGAGACAGATCTAGGAAAGAGTAGAGTGATTCTGGCAGCAGCGTTAAGGATAGATTGTAGGGGAGACAGGTGAGAGGCAGGAAGGCCGGACAGCAGGAGGTTACAGTAATCAACACGGGAGAGAATGAGGGTCTGAGTCAGAGTTTTAGCAGTCGAACAACAGAGGAAAGGGCGTATCTTTGTTATATTGCGGAGGAAAAAGTGACAGGTTTTAGAAATGTTTTGAATGTGAGGGGCGAATGTGAGAGAGGAGTCGAGTGTGACCCCTAGGCAGCGTGCTTGGGCTACTGGGTGAATGATCGTAGTTCCAACAGTAATGTGGAAGGAGGTAGTAGGGCCAGGATTGGGAGGAAGTATGAGGAGCTCTGTTTTAGCCATGTTGAGTTTAAGGCAGCGGAGGGCCATCCAGGATGATATCGCAGAGAGACATTCAGAAACTTTGGTCTGTATAGCAGGTGTAAGGTCGGGGGTAGAAAAGTATATTTGTGTGTCGTCAGCATAGAGGTGATAATTAAACCCAAAAGATGTTATTAGGTCACCTAGAGAGAGTGTGTACAGAGAAAAGAAAAGAGGTCCCAGGACAGAGCCCTGGGGTACCCCCACAGAGAGATCAATAGAGGAGGAGGAGGTGTTAGCAGAAGAGACACTGAAAGTACGATGGGAGAGGTAGGATGAGATCCAGGATAGAGCTTTGTTCCAAATACCAAGAGTATGGAGAATGTGAAGGAGAAGAGGGTGATCCATGGTGTCAAATGCTGCAGAGAGGTCGAGTAATATGAGCAGAGTGTAATGACCTCTGTCTTTGGCAGCATGGAGGTCGTCAGTTATTTTAGTGAGGGCTGTTTCTGTGGAGTGAGCAGTGCGGAAGCCAGATTGTAGAGGGTCTAGGAGAGAATAGGTGTTGAGAAAGTGGAGCAAGCGAGAGAATACAAGATGTTCAAGGAGTTTAGAGGCAAAAGGCAGGAGGGAGACAGGTCGATAGTTAGAAGGACAGGGAGGGTCAAGCTTGCTGTTTTTGAGTAATGGTATGACTGTTGCATGTTTGAAGGAGGATGGAAAGGTTCCAGAGCAGAAGAGGAGTTAAAAATGTGTGTGAGCGTAGGGATTATAGTAGGAGCTAGAGGTTTTAGGAGATGGGAGGGAATGGGGTCAAGAGGGCAAGTGGTAGAGGGAGAAGAGGCGATCAACAGCGACACATCCTCCTCTGAGACAGTGGAAAAAGAGTCAAGGAAGGCAGGAGGAGAGTTAGGAAGCGGTGTAGGATGGGAGGAAGAAACAGAGGGGATGTTCTGATGTATGGATTCCACCTTTTCCTTAAAATAGTCAGCAAAGTCCTGAGCGGAGATGGAGGAAGGAGAGGCAGCTGAGGGTGGTTTGAGTAGAGTATCAAAGACAGAGAACAGTCGGCGTGGGTTAGACTTGTGCATGTTGATTAGTGCAGAAATGTAGGCTTGTTTAGCTTGCGAGAGGGCAGAGGTGAAACAGGATAGCATAAATTTGTAGTGAAGGAAGTCTGCGAGAGTGTGAGATTTCCTCCAGAGGTGTTCAGAGGAACGAGTGGAGGAATGCAGCATGCGCGTGTGGGAATTTAGCCAGAGTCTGGGGTTAGAAGGGCGAGGGCGGCAGAGAGAAAGCGGGGCATGAAGATCAAGAGAGGAGGATACGGCAGAGTTGGAGTTCCTGACCAGGTTGTCAGGGTCTGTAGCAGAGCTCAGAGAGGAGAGGGAGGAGCGTAAAGTGGACTCAAAGTCAGGTAAGTGAATAGAGCGCAGGTTTCTGCAGAACCGGGGGGTAGATGGAGGTGGAGAAGGGGAGAAGCGAGATAGAGAGCATGAGATGAGATGATGGTCAGAGAGAGGAAATGGAGAAATCGGAGAGAGAACTTTTTAGTGAAAACCAGGTCTAAGTAGTGGCCATCCTTGTGGGTGCTGGCTGCAGTCCACTGTTGAAGGCCAAAAGAAGAGGTTAGAGAAAGAAAGCGGGAAGCCCAAGGGAGAGAGGGGTCATCAATGTGGCAATTGAAGTCCCCAAGGAGAAGAACAGGGGAGTCTGAGGAGAGAAAGAAAGAGAGCCAGGATTCAAAGTGAGAGAGAAAGGCAGAAGGGGGATGAGTAGAGGTAGGTGGGCGATGATGACCGCCACGTTGACATGGAGAGGAGAGAAGATCTGGACCGTGTGAACCTCAAAGGAGGGAAAAGCAAGAGATGGAGGAATAGGAAGGGTTCGGTAACGACAGAGAGAGGAGAGCAGGAGCCCCACGCCTCCACCCCTGCCATCAGGGCGCGGAGTGTGGGAGAAGGTAAGGCCACCATAAGAGAGGGCAGCTTCCAGAGCAGAGTCAGACTGAGTGAGCCAGGTCTCAGTTATAGCAAAGAGAAGCAGGGAGTGAGAGAGAAAGAAGTCATGCACAGAGAGGAACTTGTTAGAGAGGGAGCGAGCACTCCAAAGGGCACAGGAGAAAGGGAGAGAGGAGGGAGGGTGGCAGGGGATGGGTATGAGGTTGGAGGGGTTGACACCAGAAGGAGTAGAAGTTGCATGTGGGAGGCGAGGACGAGCGCATGTAGGAATAAGGCAGGGACCAGGATTGGGAGAGATATCCCCAGAAGCAAGGAGGAGAAGCATGGATAGAAAGAAGATGTGTGAGGATGATTTGTAGGGGGGTGTTTTAGTGCAGGGTATATAGCTGTGTGGTGTCAGAGGACGCAGGTAAGAAAGGAGTTCATGTGAGCAGAGAAGTGGTGAGGAAGGAGAGATGGAGATATATGAATAGAGTTTGAGACATACTGAGGCTGGTAAAAAGAAGTGCATCATTTGAGAAGTGAAGTCACAGCAAATATAAATGGTAAAGGCAGCATCACAGCAGTAATGATGCAGTCTGGTATAGATGATATCCTCCTTTCCAGCGTAGTTCAAATGCAGGAATCAGGGCCAGATGGGGTGTCCACTTCTTCCTTATCTCCTACCTGTCTTTAACCCTAAAATCACTGAACCACATCCTATTACTCCTCCTATTACCCCATATAACCCTTCCTATTAACCCCTATATCCCCATATACCCCCTCCCTATAACTCCTCCTATTACCCCATATAACCGCTCCCTATAACTCCTCCTATTACCCCATGTAACCCCTCCCTATAACTCCTCCTATTACCCCATATAACCCCTCCCTATAACTCCTCCTATTACCCCATATAACCCGCTCCCAATAACCCCTCCTATTACCCCATATAACCGCTCCCTATAACTCCTCCTATTACCCCATATAACCGCTCCCTATAACTCCTCCTATTACCCCATATAACCCGCTCCCTATAACTCCTCCTATTACCCCATATAACCCCTCCCTATAACTCCTCCTATTACCCCATATACCCCCTCTCTATAACTCCTCCTATTACCCTATATAACCCCTCCCTATAACTCCTCCTATTACCCCATATAACCTGTCCCTATAACACCTCCTATTACCCCATATACCCCCTCCCTATAACTCCTCTATGACTTTAATTAGAATATGAATAGATTGTCAGCTCTGTGGCTCAGTGTATATATATATATATATATATATATATATATATATATATATATATATATATATATATATATATATATATATATATATATATATATATATATATATATATATATATATATATATATATATATATATATATATATATATATATATATATATATATATAGTGACACCCTCTCGCCCCACAGATTGCGCCCGGCACTTCCTATTCCATATACCGCGGCGTAGAAGACGACGATGGGGCGGAGCTTCATATTCAGGATGCGCAGGGGGAGGAGACAACGAAGAAGAAACCCTTTATCCCCCGAATCTCACGCCAATATCAGAGAATTATCATCGGGGTCATTGTCACCGCCCTGATCGGTCAGTATATGTATCTGTCTGTGTATAATATATATATATAATAGCCGTGTTAGTCCAGTTGCGATAGTGCAGAATAAATGAGTTCTTCAGTATTAGGTGAAATAAAAAAAGGTATCACCTAATACTGAAGAATTCATTTATTTTATTCTGTATATATATATATATACACACACACACACACACACACACACACACACACACACTGGTGCAATGAAAACCGGAACAGATATAATTGTGTCCAATGTAACGTATGTGAACGCTTCCAGCCAGTGTGGAGGGTTTGCGGCGCCATTTCTGCGTCCCGGCGACGTCTTTACAATATGAGCCACAGCCCACAGGAGTGCCTAAAAAAGCAGAGACAGGAAGCACACGCCCCGACACGTGATCAAGATATACATGTATGTAACTGCAAAGCACAGGGTCCAAATGTTAGTGCAGTGGTTATATAACTTATCGGGTGGCCGCCCCAGGACATCCCTCTCACCGCGGGGATGAAGAGATCCTACTTATCCTCCTGCATGTCTCCTCCCGATGCTGGCTGTCCCCGTTGTAGGCGGGTCTCTCACACATACTGTTTGCCACCCAGACACGTCATTGTAACGGAGCGCTCACCCCAAACAAGGCGGGGCCGAGGTGGCGATTGGATATAACACCAACCCACAGCCGCGTGGGCGCGTCTGGAGGGTAGATTGGTCGAGGTAGCCGCGTCGGGGTAGGAGAGGTCTGGATGGTCAGTGATACTTGCCGAGGTCGGTGTTGGAGAGTAGCGGATCGTAGGAGGTACTTATCCGTGGTCTGGGTTGGAGAGAGGTGGATCATCGTGGTACTTGGCCTGTGGTCTGGATTGGAGAGAGGAGATCGTCGTGGTACTTTGCCGAGGTCAGTAGTGGAGAGGTGCGGGTGGCCGTACGTAGCCGAGGTCAGGAGAACAGAAGAGCGGAGCCCAGAAGAGAAGCTACGGTCAGGAACACGGATCTGGACAAGACTGTGGAGGCGAGACAGCAGTGACCACTTCGCTAGCAGGAAGGCTTATGCTCGGCCAAATTGCCAGTGCGGCAGCTGAGCATATAAAGGGAGATAGTCCAATGAGAGGAGAGCATACTCAGGAGTATGCCTGGCTGTGGTTGGCTGGTAGAGAAAGTACAGGTGTATCCCATTAGACTGCGTCTAATGTAGTATAGGCAGAGGAGCGAGGGAGGTTCAGCGCATGCGTGCGAGTGCCGCGCATAGCGTGCGAGCGTAGCCTGGAGGCAGGGCCAGCGGGGACGGCATTTAGTGCAGAGTGTAGTCCGCCCGCGCCCCTTGATGGATTGCTGGTATTCGCCGGCAGGCGAGATGTGCTGCAGGAGGCGGGAGACCCGGACGCGCGGGTTGTGGCACGCGAGGAGCACGCCGAGCGCACCGAGGATCCCGGATCCTGACAGTCATTAGGTATAATGATCTTCTGCTATGTCCCCGTTCATAAAACCTGTCCTTCATATCTTTAGCTTGCTTCTCGTACTCCGTTATGGTCGAGAAGTTCCGTCTCAATCGTAGGAATTGACCAGTCGGTATACCGGAGATCATATGTCTGGGGGGGGGGGGATTTCTATTGGCCCTCCGCAGGTTATTTATACCCATTTCTTTCCTAAACATAGAGGTATCGAGAGCATGGTTTTTGGAGATGGTTAGGTCTAGGAGATCAGCTGTTCCCCCCCTCCATAGAATGAAAACGTCGTCAATATATCCGACTCAGAGTTCCACAAGGCCAGCATATCTCATTATTTTTACTGAAGGCAGCTTCCTTCCACCAGCCTAGATATAAATTGGCATAGGTGGGAATGCACGTACCCCCCCACCGTGGTACATAGAGATGGGCAATTATTTCCCCCAAATTTTGGATCCACCTCGGATCGGACAGGTCCTTTGTGTGTGAGAGAGAGATATTGTTATGTGGTGTTTGTTATATAGAGTTAATCTACAGAACAGACCTACAATTCTGCACATTTTCATAGGTTTTGGGCGGGAAATATAAAAGATATGATGAAAAACTAAAGAGGCCCATTTATTCCTGAACGCGGTGTGTGTGTAAACAGGGCAGGTCTTGGGCGTTGCGGGGGCACAAGGCTGGCAGCGGGGTCCCCCTTGTAGATTTTTTTTTTTCCAAGGGAATTACCTTGCCAAGCAGCCCTCCTCCAGTGTCCTGATACCATGACGTAATATGAAGTCACGTGGCAACGCCTTGCCGTGGCAACATGCGATGTCATGTTGCCATGGCAACACGTCATATGACGACGCAGCGTGATTTGACATCGGTCGCCATTGTAGCGTAACGCTACAGGAAGGGGCCCGCTCCGGAAAAGGTAAGACTCCTCTCACAGAGTGCACACACACTCACCACTCCCGCCCCTCGCACCAACCTCTCTCTACTGGTCTGGGGGCCCCGTGCTCCCTCCTTCATCTCCCCCCTTGGGTCGGGTGGAGAGTTGGATCACGGCGCCGACGAGAGGAGGAAGCACGGGACCCCCAATGGTACCCAAAATACTAAAAGTCATTTCCACAAGGTCGTTTTTCCCCCATAAGATATTTTTCACTTGCTCAAAACACTATTCCGACAACCATTCCCCGATTCAAGGTCGGGAAGAAAAGACGTGTTTTCCGAGACAAGGTCGGGAAGAACGAACAGGTTCTCCGAGACAGGGCCGGAAAGAACAGACGGGTTCTCCGTGACAAGGCCGGGAATAACGGACAGGTTCTCTGTGTCAAGGTCGGGAATAACGGATGGGTTCTCCGAGGCAAGGTCGTTAAAAATTATCGGGTTCGCCGAGACAAGGTCGGGAAGAACGGACCGTTTCTCCGAGACATGGTAGGGAAGAACGGACGGGTTCTCCGAGACAAGGTCGGGAAGAACGGTCTGGTTCTCAGAGACAAGGTCGGGAAAAATGGACGGGTTCTCCGAGACAAGGTCGGGAAGAATGGACGGGTTCTCCGAGGCAAGGTCGGGAAGAATGGACGGGTTCTCCGAGACATGGTCGGGAAGAACGGACGGGTTCTCAGAGACAAGGTCGGGAAAAATGGACGGGTTCTCCGAGACAAGGCCGGGAAGAACGGACGGGTTCAGGCAAGGTCGGGAAGAACGGTCTGGTTCTCAGAGACAAGGCTGGGAAGAACAGACGGGTTCTCAGAGACAAGGTCAGGAAGAACGGACGGGTTCTCCGAGACAAGGTCGGGAAGAACAGGTGGGTTCTCCGAGACAAGGTCGGGAAGAACAGGTGGGTTCTCCGAGACAAGGTCAGGAAGAACGGACGGGTTCTCCGAGACAAGGTCGGGAAGAACGGACGGGTTCTCCGAGACAAGGTCGGGAAGAACGGACGGGTTCTCCGAGGCAAGGTCGGGAAGAACGGACGGGTTCTCAGAGACAAGGTCGGGAAGAACGGACGGGTTCTCAGAGACAAGGTTGGGAAGAACAGACGGGTTCTCCGAGGCAAGGTTGGGAAGAACAGACGGGTTCTCCGAGACAAGGTTGGGAAGAACAGATGAAGAAGGCCTGGAAGAACGGACAGGTTCTCCGAGAGAAGGTCTGGAAGAACAAGCGGGTTCTCTGAGACAGGATCGGAAGAACTGACATAGTCGTAGCTTAAAATATTTTGGCTATATAAGAACTTAAGTAAATGTCCCATATTTATGAAGAAAGAATACAGATAAAATACACAGTAATGTACTCAGTAATTTGTAATATTGGGGGATATATACTCAGAACCTAGAACAGTATCACCAGAACCTAGAACCACACCCCCAGAACACGTACCTAGAACCCTTGCTGGGAAACTAGCGCCCTCTTTCCTCATACGATGTTATTACTCTCCCACATTGTACTGAGCTGTGGAATATGTTCGTACCATACAAATAAAAGAAAATAATAAGGCGGGAGAAACAAAGATGTCCGCCTCTTCCATGATGTGAGAGGGAGAAAGAGATATGGGTATATCTATACACACACACACACACACACACGGCACTGAGTATTATTACCCTGTTTCTGGTGTCACCATGTGTCCCCTCTCTCCCGTGTCCCCAGCCTTCCTCCTGGGGTACGTGGTGACCCGCGTTTCGTGCAAAGCGTGTGTCAGGGAGGAGAATGGCGCCGTGGTTGGGGAGGAGGTACCGTACGCTCCGTGGCAGAGCGACGTTCCCGGGAAACTCTACTGGTCCGATCTGAAGGAAATGTTCAACAAGTACCTGCAGGACGGACAGCAGATAGGGGACACCATCAGGTGACACAGTGACACAGACACGAGGGAGCTATGAGTCTGTCCCTCCCCCCGCAGGGTGACACAGACAGAAGGGAGCTATGAGTCTGTCCCTCCCCCGCAGGGTGACACAGTGACACAGACAGAAGGGAGCTATGAGTCTGTCCCTGCCCCCGCAGGGTGACACAGTGACACAGACAGAAGGGAGCTATGAGACTGTCCCTCTCCCGCAGGGTGACACAGTGACACAGACAGAAGGGAGCTATGAGCCTGTCCCTCCCCCGCAGGGTGACACAGTGACACAGACAGAAGGGAGCTATGAGCCTGTCCCTCCCCCCGCAGGGTGACAGTGACACAGACAGAAGGGAGCTATGAGCCTGTCCCTCCCCCCGCAGGGTGACACAGTGACACAGACAGAAGGGAGCTATGAGACTGTCCCTCCCCCCGCAGGGTGACACAGTGACACAGACAGAAGGGAGCTATGAGCCTGTCCCTCCCCCCCGCAGGGTGACACAGTGACACAGACAGAAGGGAGCTATGAGCCTGTCCCTCCCCCCGCAGGGTGACACAGTGACACAGACAGAAGGGAGCTATGAGCCTGTCCCTCCCCCCCGCAGGGTGACACAGTGACACAGACAGAAGGGAGCTATGAGCCTGTCCCTCCCCCCGCAGGGTGACACAGTGACACAGACAGAAGGGAGCTATGAGCCTGTCCCTCCCCCCGCAGGGTGACACAGTGACACAGACACGAGGGAGCTATGAGTCTGTCCCTCCCCCCGCAGGGTGACACAGTGACACAGACAGAAGGGAGCTATGAGCCTGTCCCTCCCCCCCGCAGGGTGACACAGTGACACAGACACGAGGGAGCTATGAGCCTGTCCCTCCCCCCCGCAGGGTGACACAGACAGAAGGGAGCTATGAGTCTGTCCCTCCCCCCGCAGGGTGACACAGTGACACAGACAGAAGGGAGCTATGAGCCTGTCCCTCCCCCCCGCAGGGTGACACAGTGACACAGACACGAGGGAGCTATGAGCCTGTCCCTCCCCCCCGCAGGGTGACACAGACAGAAGGGAGCTATGAGTCTGTCCCTCTCCCCGCAGGGTGACACAGTGACACAGACAGAAGGGAGCTATGAGACTGTCCCTCCCCCCGCAGGGTGACACAGTGACACACACAGAAGGGAGCTATGAGTCTGTCCCTCCCCCCGCAGGGTGACACAGTGACACAGACAGAAGGGAGCTATGAGTCTGTCCCTCCCCCGCAGGGTGACACAGTGACACAGATAGAAGGGAGCTATGAGTCTGTCCCTCCCCCGCAGGGTGACACAGACAGAAGGGAGCTATGAGCCTGTCCCTCCCCCCGCAGGGTGACACAGTGACACAGACAGAAGGGAGCTATGAGTCTGTCCCTCGCCCCGCAGGGTGACACAGTGACACAGACAGAAGGGAGCTATGAGCCTGTCCCTCCCCCCGCAGGGTGACACAGTGACACAGACAGAAGGGAGCTATGAGTCTGTCCCTCCCCCCGCAGGGTGACATAGTGACACAGACAGAAGGGAGCTATGAGCCTGTCCCTCGACCCCCCCGCAGGGTGACACAGTGACACAGACAGAAGGGAGCTATAAGCCTGTCCCTCCCCCCGCAGGGTGACACAGTGACACAGACAGAAGGGAGCTATGAGTCTGTCCCTCCCCCCGCAGGGTGACACAGTGACACAGACAGAAGGGAGCTATGAGCCTGTCCCTCCCCCCGCAGGGTGACACAGTGACACAGACAGAAGGGAGCTATGAGCCTGTCCCTCCCCCCGCAGGGTGACACAGTGACACAGACAGAAGGGAGCTATAAGTCTGTCCCTCCCCCCGCAGGGTGACACAGTGACACAGACAGAAGGGAGCTATGAGCCTGTCCCTCCCCCCGCAGGGTGACACAGTGACACAGACAGAAGGGAGCTATGAGCCTGTCCCTCCCCCCGCAGGGTGACACAGTGACACAGACAGAAGGGAGCTATAAGTCTGTCCCTCCCCCCGCAGGGTGACACAGTGACACAGACAGAAGGGAGCTATGAGTCTGTCCCTCCCCCCGCAGGGTGACACAGTGACACAGACAGAAGGAAGCTATGAGTCTGTCCCTCCCCCGCAGGGTGACACAGTGACACAGACAGAAGGGAGCTATGAGTCTGTCCCTCCCCCGCAGGGTGACACAGACAGAAGGGAGCTATGAGCCTGTCCCTCCCCCCGCAGGGTGACACAGTGACACAGACAGCAGGGAGATATGAGTCTGTCCCTCCCCCCGCAGTGTAACAGTGACACAGACAGAAGGGAGCTATGAGTCTGTCCCTCCCCCCGCAGGGTGACACAGTGACACAGACAGAAGGGAGCTATGAGCCTGTCCCTCCCCCCGCAGGGTGACACAGTAACACAGACAGAAGGGAGCTATGAGCCTGTCCCTCCCCCGCAGGGTGACACAGTGACACAGGCAGAAGGAAGCTATGAGTCTGTCCCTCCCCCCGCAGGGTGACACAGTGACACAGACAGAAGGGAGCTATGAGTCTGTCCCTCCCCCCGCAGGGTGACACAGTGACACAGACAGAAGGGAGCTATGAGTCTGTCCCTCTCCCCGCAGGGTGACACAGACAGAAGGGAGCTATGAGCCTGTCCCTCCCCCCGCAGGGTGACACAGTGACACAGGCAGAAGGAAGCTATGAGTCTGTCCCTCCCCCCGCAGGGTGACACAGTGACACAGACAGAAGGGAGCTATGAGTCTGTCCCTCCCCCCGCAGGGTGACACAGTGACACAGACAGAAGGGAGCTATGAGTCTGTCCCTCTCCCCGCAGGGTGACACAGACAGAAGGGAGCTATGAGACTGTCCCTCCCCCCGCAGGGTGACACAGTGACACTGTCCCTTGTCCTGCAGGACGGTTAGCAGAAGACCTCACCCCGCTGGATCAGATGAAGTGAGGAATCTGGCTCAGATTGTTCAACAGAAGTTCAAGAGCTTCAGCCTGGATCACACATGGGTGGACAGTCACTTTGCTGAACTGCAGTATCCAGACAGGTGACACCGTGCAGAGCGTCGCTCCCTTATCCCTGCCAGAGACCCGCAGAGCATCTCTCCCCTCTCCCTGCCAGAGACCCGCAGAGCGTCGCTCCCTTATCCCCTCTCCCTGCCAGAGACCCGCAGAGCGTCGCTCCCTTATCCCCTCTCCCTGCCAGAGACCCGCAGAGCATTGCTCCCTTATCCCCTCTCCCTGCCAGAGATCCGCAGAACATCACTCCCTTATCCCCTCTCCCTGCCAGAGACCCGCAGAGCGTCGCTCCTTTATCCCCTCTCCGTGCCAGAGGTCTGCAGAGCGTCACACCCTTATCCCCTCTCCCTGCCAGAGACCCGCAGAGCGTCGCTCCCTTATCCCCTCTACCTGCCAGAGACCCGAAGAGCGTCGCTCCCTTATCCCCTCTCCCTGCCAGAGACCCGCAGAGTGTCGCTCCCTTATCCCCTCTCCCTGCCAGAGACCCGCAGAGTGTCGCTCCCTTATCCCCTCTCCCTGCCAGAGACCCGCAGAGCGTCGCTCCCTAACCCCTCTCCCTGCCAGAGACCCGCAGAGCATCACTCCCTAACCCCTCTCCCTGCCAGAGACCCGCAGAGCATCGCTCCCTAACCCCTCTCCCTGCCAGAGACCCGCAGAGCATCGCTCCCTAACCCCTCTCGCCCCTCAGTTCTCGGCCAAACTTCCTGCACATCGTTGACTCTGAAAATAAAACTGCGGAGAAAATTGAAATTAGTGACCCGGATTTATACTGCGCTTACAGCGCCGCACGGAG